>NW_022753254.1:160080-163543 GCF_011630105.1 Anneissia japonica
TATATATTCAATCTGATTGAAGCAATTCATTGTATACTGTATAGAATTTCAAATATTGATGTATTTTTATACTTTTGATTAATTGTCGCAATCATAATCGTTAAATTTTTTTTATATAGATTTTTTTTTTAATTTAGATGTATTTTTCCGGCTAAGGCTATCGGTACTGCCGCAGTGCGAAAAAAAGCTGCTGTTTTCTATCGGCACTGCCGCAGTGCCAAAAAGCTGCTGTTTTCTATCGGCACTGCCACAGTGCGAAAAAAGCTGATATTTTCTATCGGCATTATTGTCGCAGTGCGAAAAAAGCCTCGATTTCCTATCGGCACTGCCACAGTGCCAAAACGCTGCAGTTTTCTATCGGCACTGCCACTCGAAAATAATAAAGTGAATGTTTTTATCGATAGATTATGGTATCAATAATTGGTTAGGCTAGCCTAGCCTATGTTATTGTTAACATTATATTATATATGTTTTACAATTACTTCTAATTTTTTCTAATTATTAAAAATATACGTATATCTAGGCCCATACATAAAACAAAAATTAAACAACAAAATTAAAAATAAAATAGTAATAATAATAATAATAAAAATAATAATAATAATAATAATAATAATAACAATGCTCGAATAATACTACAATAATGAATATCAATTGTTTGATTAATGAGATGGATCAGCATATATTAAATCAACTTGCGTCTATGCTAAACCTGTTTTTTAAATAAAGATGTTATCAATTTTATTCTGTTTTAAAATAGTCTTATAAATTATGTTTATTTTCTATGATAATTTTATCCACATAATTCATGTTATCAATGTTAGTATGGTTGATAAATAATATATAAAATAATAAAAATAATAATAATAATAATAATAATAATAATAAAAATAATAATAATAATAATAATAATAATAATAATAATAATAATAATAATAATAATAATAATAATAATAATAATAAAAATAATATTAATAATAATAATAATAATAATAAAGGTGCTCGAATAATGTTTTAATAAAGAATTAATAATACTTCAACAATACTTCAATAGGCCTATTTGCGATAGTGTGATTAATAAGATATTTGTTGATTAATTTATAGAAATATATAGGTATATACCATTAATAATGATTCAGCATATTAAATCAACTTACGTCTATAGATGTAAAATCTATTTTTTCAATAAAATGTTACCTATTTTATTCTGTTTAAAAAAATAATCTTATAAATTACATTATAAAGTTTCATTGTAAATTCTGTGAGAATTTAATCCACATAATTTATGTTTTCAATTATTTAAGCATTTAAACAATCCAGTGGGCCTAACGCTGGATGTAAATGGATGTAAATGTAAAACAAAACAAAAACAAAAAACAAAAACAAAAGCATTGCCAAAGTGTTTTCGTGTATGCAAATGCTAATACTATAGCGCGATTACCGCGTATTTTTGGAAAGCAGAGCCCAGGATGGTTCACACGAGGTGACGAATATCCATCAAAATGCCGTATAAATAAACTGCAATTATGTAAATAACTTTCACAAGAAATTTACAAATATCTTAATTATTATAATCTTAATTAATATCTTAAATTAGTTAATTACTAATTAATTAATAGATTGATATAAGCATTGTGACTTATAACTACAATTTATTAATATATTTTAATTAATAAATACAAGAATCCTGCAACGAATTTTCAGGTCAGAAATTGGCATCAAAAGGTAATTTTTCAATCGCGATCTTCGTATTTGTCGGTTCATGGAAATAGCGACGATAAACATATAATAATTAGTTTATAGTTGTTACTATAGTTATAATAATAATAATTATATATAAATATATATATATATATAAATATATATATATAACATAAAAAAACAGACTTTACATTGATGACGCAAGTTGATTAATATGCTGAATCATTGTTATAATAATTATTATTTTATATATTAATTATCTACCATTTTAACATTGAAATCATGAATTAGCATGTGGATAAAATTATCGCAGAAAATAAACTTATAATTTATAAGATTATTTTTTAAAACAGAATCAAATAGATAACATATTCAAAAGCAGGTTTTGCATGAACGTAATTTTATTTAATATGTTAATTATTATTATCTCATTAATTAAACTATCGTAAAATTATTATTATTATTATTATTGTTTTTGTTTATTTTTTGTTTTATGTATATGCCTAGGCATACATAATATATAATATATATATTTAATAATTTAATTAGAAATAATTATTTAAAATACTAATTGTAAAACAAATATAATATAATGTTAACAATAATATAGGCTAAGCTAGACCTAATCAATTATTGATATAATAAAGCCAAATATTTAACATCATTAATACAACACCTTCATGACAGTCCAGCCCTCCAAATCTTATTTTAATAACTAACTGAATTCACTTCAATGCTATATTTTGATCTTCATCATTATTATTATTATTATTATTATTATTATTATTATTATTATTATTAGTATTATTATTATTATTTTTTATTATTTTTTATTTATTATTACTATCTGTATTATTATTATTATTATTTTCAATTTATTATTATTTATTTATTTATTATTATTAGTATTGTTATCATTATTAATATTATTATCTTCATTATTATTATTAGTATTATTATTATTATTATTATTAATTTTTTATTATTTTTTATTTATTATTACTATCTGTATTATTATTATTTTCAATTTATTATTATCAATTTATTTATTATTATTATTGTTATCATTATTAATATTATTTTTATTTTTATTTTTATCATTGTTATTATTATTATTATTATTATTATTATTATTATTATTAGCATCATTAATAATATTAGTATCTTTGCCATAATCTTTGTTTCTCTAGTAGGTATCTTGCAGAGGGGCATGTTCCCATTTTTTTGCCTGCCAGTCTCATTACGTTTTGAGTGAAATACAATTATGAATTATGAATTATACCAATGTCATCTGTCGATAAAAAAACATCGATTCGATTAATTAACAGCAGCTTTTCGCACTGTGGCAATGCCGATAGAAAACAACAACTTTTTCGCACTGCGGCAGTGCCGATAGAAAACAGCAGCTTTTTTAATTGAAAATTAGATTTTTTTATATTTTTATGTACTACATTTTTATAAAAATATATGAAGTTGTATAATTGCAAAATCGTATTAAAAATGTAATTTTATGTACTACATTTTTATAAAAATAAATGAAGTTGTATAATTGCAAAATCGTATTAAAATGTGTTTATTTACGTTTGGTTTGCGGCGTATTTCAATTAACTTATTCGTTATTTGTACTATTTTGTTTAATTATTTAATTAAATTATTTATTATATGTAAGTTTAACAAATAGTACAAAAATAAAAAGTATATAAATTACAAAACCATAGTAAATACTGTATAATAACATAGGCCTAACACATTTAAATTTATT
>NW_022753254.1:163952-187328 GCF_011630105.1 Anneissia japonica
ACTATTGCATGACCTTTGCTGCTGTCTCTTATACACAACTAGATGTGTATAAGAGACAGTATATATAGTTATGTTTCTTTAACAGGGGAAGGAGAAGGTGGCAGAGGATTTTACTCTAGATTTGCATAAAGTAGGCTAAACTAATTCCTCCATGATTAAAGTAGCAGTTGATGTAAGTGGACGGGAGTACAGTTTACTTTCAACTTGAACTCAATGAAATTTATTATAGGTTAATATTAAAGCTCTCATTAATGCTGTTTAATTATATGGCAGTATTTTTTAATTGGTAACTATTTCAGTCATTTGTCTATTAGTAATTATTATATTTATGCATTTCATTTCATGAAACACTTATTAGTTATTATTCAGTGGGATTCGTGCTTAAAAAATACTACAAAAAGGTGTAGCAAATATTGTTCTTTATTGTTGGAATGTTGTTAAGCAAATCAAGAATTATAATTATTAATATAATTGTCATCATAATCCTCATTGTCATATCTTATGCGTCATTGTCATTATCGACATCACCCTTACCGTTAACCTCACAACTTCTCCAAGCTCAGTGTGAAGAAAGAGTGTTACAACAAAGTGTCATATGTGCTGTAACCCAAAGTATACAGCAAGATCTTGTAATAGTTTGCATGACAAAATAGAGGCACACTGCTGGATAAGAAATCTAGTAGATTTTAGGGCTGTGCAGTGACAGCAGGACGGTGCGAGCCATTGTACTGTACTCTGTGGATATGTGTTCCTTTGTGATGAATAAAGATTTACCTTTGGAGTAGCTATAGGTCAGTCTTCCTGTTGTATTATTTCATCTCGGATGAATACACGACAGACCCGATTTCACATTTTGGTACTATTTCAACCATAGTAAATTTAAAAAAAAAACAAAAAAAAAACAAAACATTAGGTTACACCTGCTTATTTAGTACAGACATGGACACTACACTGTAAAAAATGTCAATTTACCGTAAAAAGTATGGCAGCAGTTTTTCCAAGAAAAAACCGTAAATTTACGGGCTTTATCACAGACATCGTAAACTGTTATGCAGTTATAAACCGTAAAATCTAAATTTATTCCTCCAAAAACTGTAAAATACTTTACCATTAAAAATCCGTAAAATTTACGGTAATTTTAAAAGTAACTGTTAAATAATTTACGGTTTCTGAAATATAACCCCTGTAAGTTTTGCGTTTTTTCTTTGCAAATCTGCTGCCCCTACATTTTACCGTAAAATTAACTATCTTTGTACCGCAAAATTGACATTTTTTTCTACAGTAAAACTTAATTATTATTTTTTGGATAGAATACTACGTCTTTTTACTGTAAATGGCAGTACTGTACCATTGGTAAAGATTTCACATTATAACAACCTGGCACTGCAAACAGTAACTATTTTTTAATCATTTTCAATGACCAACTAACACTACTTCGGATCGTAACTAAATTTAATTTTGGTTACGATCCGAAGTAGTGTTGATATGAGTATTTAAAAAAAAAAACAAAAAACGTTCCAAACAAGATATTTCAAAAACTGATTAACTGATCTAATAAAAGTGTTATGTAGGTCAACGTGTTGTAGGGCACGCACGAATTCCTGGCCATGTGATTTGGTCAGTGAACTTTGACACTTCAAAAAGGTATATCGGAGCAAGTGGACAGTTGTTAAAGACTGTTGTTGGAAACGATCTTCTGCTCGATGCATCTCATGGTACTGTGCTTGCTAAATTCTAATAGTCTGCTCTCAGTTTTTCTTATTTATTGACTAAAACAAACGCAAATATATTTGATCAATTGTTATTTATTGCAACCAACTACAATGTTAGTAAAACAACACATTACTCGTTAATTTGTTTTCTAAATTATATTTCACACAAGAAAAGTTGGAACCTAAAGCAGCATAATACTGGAAACTGGTGTATGCCCATAGTCATAATATGCATATATATCGTCAATCATGATGTAATGTCATCGTTACCATATTTAGGCATTTTTTCCCAATAAAACGTCATAGTTTGGGTAGGGCTTAACATAAACACATTAATTTAAAACAAATCAGGTCTACCTGTTTTCACGTCACAACTTAACCTTAAGCATAATGCCATCAGTAAGGAAAATCATAAATACTTCAAATGAAAATTTGAATGCAAAAAAAGAGCATAAATTCTGTCATGTTTAGGTTTATACAAATAATGAATGTTTACTAGTGCAATGGGAATATTTTTATGAGTTGAAAGATTGACTGTTTCATTCAACGAGACATAAACACCTAAAAAAGATTCTTGTCATTTAATATTTTATTAAAATAGAATTAGGCCTCTATCGGTTCCTTTCTTGAAATCAGAAGTTTTAAAAACAAACAACTTGCAACAATTTGGTAATCAAAATACAGTCAACATTTAAATAAACAAGATTTGATATTTCATAATGGAACAGACCTTTACCTTTTTCAACCATTAAAAAGATTGTATATGGTGGAGACATGCAATGGGACAAACGAATGAACACAAAATGCAGATGTAGGTAAATTTAAATGAGTGACCAAATGGTATAAATAACCAATGTCATGTACTGATACCAAATCCACCAATCAAATACGAAGGATCTACTCAGGCATGTTACACTAAATACAATACTCACTCTTTATGATTTATCAAAATATCCCAATTAGTTAGTTAAGACAAATAGAATGACATTCTGCAAAGTTGGAACCCAGGTCCTTGGGACTGGAAAGCATGGCTCCACTCAATAATATTAAGTAATGCAAGCCCGTAGCCAGGTTCTTCCAAGAAGCGGGGGGGGGGGGTTTCTGGGCGTGAAGTCCACGGTCAAGTCCTGGTGGGGTCGGTGAAACCCCCAAAGCAAGAGGATTTTTGTGCGTTATGGGTAAAAATAATGCTATAAAAGCAGATATGTTTGAAAACGTCTGTGTCTCTGTGGGTCTGTAGTGCATTAGTTGGGTCGGAGGATTTATTTGGAAAATTTTAGGAGGGGGGGATTCGCCAGAAAAGATACACATCTTATGGGCCTGTAATGTATCCTAATAGTAAATCTCTGTCAGTTCAGGATTATGCAAAAACATGAATGGATCATCATAAAATTTAGTGGAATGGTACATATCAATTCAAGGTAGAGGTGATTAAATTTTGGGGTAAAATGGTCAAATGGCAAGGTTTCAGAAATTCAAGAAATCATGGAAACTGCATGTACTATCTGGTTTTCAGGGCAGAGGTATTTTCTCAATGCAGTCACTGCACTTATATAGTTTAAAATATATTTGTCACAACGATGCTAAAGGTGATATTGCACTACTATTTATTTTATATTTTTCTTTAATATTATCTAGCTTGTAACAATATACAAATATAATGCATGTCTTTACATTTTATTGAAAATCAAATCCCCCAAACAACAATACCCCCACTACTCCACACACACACACACACACACACACACACCCACATATACCCACACACGCACACACACACCTACGTCTGTAAGCTGGACGGATGTAAAAATCACACATAATATTTCTAAGCATAAAATTCACACTCATATTTTAACAATAATTATATGGGATATTTGAAACTGTTATGTGAACTATTACAAACCAATGAGAGGTTACAATGTTACAGTTAGTAAAGCATGCAAAGAATTGCACCAAACTGGAGAGATCCTATCAGGAACAATATTATACAAAATCAATAACTATAATTTATATTGATGGAAACATTTGCATGTACTATTTCATGACCTTTGCTGCCTGCGGGAGAACTGTAAAAGCAGCAATGGGAATTGAACCAGGGACGTCCACGGTTCAGTATACACACAAAGTGGCTACCACCAGTTTAGCTGACTAGCTAGCTGTTCTCAAGGTGTACAAGTTATTGAAAAAATAATAATCATGATTATTATGATTTTTATCACTATCAAAAGTACTATATAAATATATTTTACAAGAAAAATATTTTCATAACAATATTCCTAATTTTAGTAACCAATAAAATAATTATTATTTACAAATATGGAATGATGGAAGATTGCTCAAACATTTATTGTTAAATACCAAAAATTATCTAATTACAAAAATAATAAATTTATCATTATAAATCTTTCTTAACACAGAACATACAAATTGTTTCTATTATACAAATATATGTTAAATATAATACTATATATATATATATATATATATGATATATGATATAATATATGTATATATATATATATCATCAAAGAAAGGTAATTACAGTGTTCAAATAAAGGACATATGGTACTTGTAGCATAGCTCTCAACAAATGTCCTATAAATAAATAAATAAATAATACATTGTGTAATAAAATGCTGGGATTTGAACATATGACCTGTTGCTGTGAGGCGAGTGCCATAACCATTTGACCACAGAGGCTTTATGGTTGAACAGATTCAAATAACCGTCAGGAACACTCTATTACACAATGGGCACACAGCTAGAAATAAATATTAACACCAATATAAATCAAGATAGCCATTAACAGTGTATTTACCTTTCTTTAATGATTTTCTATTGTAGTATATATATATATATATATATATATATATATATATATATTAATATTCAACTTCATAAGTAATTTTCGATCAAACATATATACATAATATACAAAATAAAATACTATCAAGTTTAAAATATATGACACAGCTTCGATAAATCACTGATTTACTTGCTCCCTTGATCAGCAACACATGTAGACAAGCTTGGCTGATAGGGTTTTGTTTAAAATCGATCTGTAAAATATTCTAAACTTTAGAGGTAGAGGGCTAACTGAAACACATGCTAAGATTCTAAAGCAGCTCCTTATGGAGATTTGTTTTATAGTACCCTCCTTAATAACACCTACTCTTCGTCGTCTGCCCTGGTTACCTGCAACGCATTTAAATTGTTGCTTTTCACATAATAATCATTAAATAATAAATCACCCTCATACATATCCAACCTGATTAAACTTCGCTCCACCACTTGTTCTAGAGCTTTAAGATCTACATCTAGTTCACCTACATTATTCATCCCTTCATGTCGTACAAGAACATATGGTGAAAGAGCATTTTCCGTTGCTGCTCCCAAGGTGTGGAATAGCTTGCCTATCTTTTTTTTCGCGAGTCTCCTTCTGTTGAGATATTTAAAAATCGTCTCAAGACTCATCTCTTTAGTTTATTTTAATTTGCAAATTTCTAGCACATATAGACCTATGTATTTTGCGCTTTACAAATCCAAATTATTATTATTATTATTAATACTCAATTAAAAACTGTAAGTGTAGGCCCACACCAACTCAATCAAGTGCACTTCAACCCAGTACATCCTTCAAGTGCAGAAGGGTGGGTGTTTTGGTTAAGAGCCTGCTGTGGCTGATAGATGATTGGCCACAAAATGACATGAGACCCTTTGAGGAGTACAAAAGGCGATAAATACAAAAATTTATGGTTCCAAGTATGTACCCTTTACAACGTACATCTGGCTGCCTAATCCTACGTTGAGGATAAGTTTCTTCCCCAAACAGGCTTGCATTGAATATGTTCAGTTTTATTAGGTGAGGTCAGTATAGCATTGTCTTCATTTTCATTAGACCTCTTCTTTTCCCATTCCTCACTTTTCGGGCGTGCATCAACCTCAAACTTTTTTGTGGATCGAGCTGGGTCACTTTTGCGCCGGTGTCGTTCTGTCCCTGAAATCTTTTTCTGGACCATGCCTTGTAATGAAGAAGTTAATGCTCTGGAACAAGGGTTTTGTGCTTTCTTTACCGACTGATTTTTCTTAAAGGTCTTGCTTCCTTTCAACAAATTTTTACGACACAGAAATTCATTCCCGATGTGCTCGTTTTCTACTTCCAACAACTTGAGGCTCTCCAGTTTTTCCAGAACTTCATCGACTGTCGGAGACAAGCAGTCCAGAAGGTGATTAAAATGGTAGGGATCAATTTTTTCACCTGGAAGGATAAACGATATCCCAGATCCACCTGAGGATACTTGAGACACACTGCCCTGGCTGATTGTACCTCGTGATGAGAGGGAATGCATGGATACGGAATCAACGCCAGCAAAATTAACACGGTGACGAAATTCCTAGAAATATAATTTAAAGTTAAGAATCATACACCTGCGCTGATTACTAGCTGCAATTTATGGAATGATAATATAATTTCATTTACTAATTTAATTTGGTGTTTCAATGTGTTCCATATGTGTTAGATTTAATGACCGGGGTAGTAATGTGAAGCGCTTAGAAGCCTTGTAAAGGCATGAAGCGCTATATAAGAACGACATATTATTATTATTATACAAACATAATTTTTTTTTTTGCATACATCACAAAAGAATTCAGCTTAATGTTTGAATTAATTGAATGAAAATCTCTTTTGTAAACAATAAAATTGTTACAAGAAAATAAAGTTATTTTTTTTACTACTATAAAAAATTTATTTTGCAGATATAATGCACTGTATTGATATTATAAATCTTAGTTGTTTTGATATCGTGATGTTGGTGATGAAGATAAAAATAAATTAAAAAAAACACTGAACCGTGAATATTACATTTATAAACTGCATCAGCACAAATTGTTAACTGTACACTAAACTATATAGCCCAAAAGTAGTCTGCACTAAATGTTAATATTAATATTATTATTATATTATTGTTATAATTACTATTACTATACCTCATAAATATTATGTAACAACTTTTCTTTGGTTAATTCTATACATTATTAAGGGGTGCGGTAGCTTATACTACTTCCCTGCATGTGTCAAATTTACGCGTACTTGAGGAAAATATTACTACCAAAATCTGACTACCGCATGTGAACCTTCTACTGAATTGCCTATGAAACCATACCTTGGGTTTTATGATGCCAAGCCGTTTCTTAAATCTTTCAATCATAAAATCGATCATATTATGATCTTGAAAATTTAACGTTTCCACCTCACTCCTCTGGGAGCCCCTGTAATTTTTGATAACGACTGCGGCAAACAGACATGTCACCAGAACCAAGCAGAAGTAAAAGAACGCTGACATGAACATAGCTCCCCAGACTGGGAAGCGATCCAGCAGAGGTGTCAGACTCTGGCTCGAAGCACCGGTTATATACGAATACAGGTAAAACGTAGCTGACCCGACTGATCGGAAGTCAGACATTACCGGTCCAAATAACTGCAAGAAAATTTTACAAATATTAATACACATCTTCAACACTAAATCATGATTTCTAGGCACAGTTGCATATGTAGGGGAGGGTGGGGCACCCCTTAAAAAACTTGTGCACACCTCCCCCATTGAAAATATTTAAAGCAAAAAAAAATTGCTCAAGTAAATAAAAATCACCTCATATCACTTTATAGTATTTTGCGAACTACCTAAGTTTATTTGCATATATTTAATCTTTTAAATTAAAAATACCTTGCATTAACCTTAAAATAAAAGTATCTTAAGTTATGCTGACATCACTGAATTACTTTCAAAAGGGCGAAACGGTTAATTAAACACACACGTAGGTAGCACATTTCCTAAAACTTTTTTAGCTATAAATTTTTATAACATCAGGCCATTATTATGTACGTTTTTCTTAATAATTGCTCTCTCCTCCAATCTTTCCTTTTTAAAACAATAATAAAATACTACAGCTAATCAAAATATAATAAAAATCTTCTAAAATTGTCTATAGCGCGAAAGGTTTTAAACTCAAATAAGGACAATATGTTTTCCTAAAAAGTAAACACTATGTAAATGTAATTAATCAAGCCTAAATTCCATTTATATTTTTTATTTTAAAAAAAAATGATTTTAGACTACAATTTGTCATGAATCAAAAACCTATAATGAGATAAAAAAAAAATACCTGGTTTCCAAGAAAACTGAATCCTAAAATCAGGAGGAAGAATATTACAGAAGCACCCATTAGCAACCAGAAACACTTTTCAAGAACAGTCAAGAATGACACCAGCCATGAACTGAATCTTAGCACCTGTAACACCTGTGGACATATTTTAAAAAATTTTTCAGCCAAAGTAAAGAGAAATTATGGAGCAATATGTATATATCATTGATATATTGGCCGACTGGTATGGCAGGGAGCTGCAAACAACGGCACTGGCTCAAGCCCCTCCTCGCCTAGGGTTCGGGTTGGTAGAGCCAAGTCTTCACGGATAAGGACTTAAAATGGAGGTCCAGTGTATACATCTGGCTTGTGTGCAATTTAAAGAGCTCACTTCATCTTTTGGATAAGTAGGAGGTTATCCCGATGCCATGGTTCCTTTCAGCCCCCTGTCGTTGTGGAATAATAGAACAAGTAGATATTATAAGCACTTCTTTATGTCATCTAGGTAGTGATGAACCACGCCCATATGCAATTCAGCACAATGACATTGCGAGTTATGAGTTATTCTCCTACCTTTACCGTTATACACATTGGGAAGGAGGAAGTCCTTTTACGAGCTAGTCCATGCCCCAAGCGCTTTGAGACTTCCGCGTAAAATTTGCCTATATAAATTTTGTTGAATGCAACATTCTCTCCCTTCAAAACAAATAACAAAGAGGACATATGATAATGACAAACCTTTACTGTTGCAATGAACACAAGTAATCCGTAGCAATGTATTAGTACATCTGAATAAAGGGCTGCACGATAGAAATTAACAAACACACCAGGATCATCTGTGTATTTATTCAGTGCGTGGTTGGAGTGAACAACTTGTACAAATAGCAAGCAGACGATTGCAATTCCCAACATCACCATGACAACGCTTAGCAGACGCCAAAAAGATGTGAGAAACTGTAGAATCCCACAATGCAACATGTCGGTGATCATTATGTAGGTGAAGTAAATTAGTAGGAGAATAAACAGAACCTGAATTATAAGAAAAAATAACTTTATTAAAATCATGACTGGCATATTAATAGAATTTATATTAAATTATTCACACTGACCTAAAAATGAAAAATACTTTGATTACATTATAAGTGAATTAGCCTATATAAAGAAACAACCAACATGTGCATAAGCAATACCTGCATACATAATTTTCTTTTACATTGAGCCTTAATTGTTTTTAATGTTTACTCACATGTCTACTGCCAAAACACATTCAATAAAATATTTGATTTAAAATGAAACAAACCTCACTGACAAGAAGACCTGTTGCTTGAGAGTAGCGATCTAGACTGGCAGATATTATTAATGGTGAGGAAACAGCGCCACCTGAAGACAGATGTTAGCCATATTAATATATCACATAATACACATTTTTACAATATCATCATTACAACGTCCTTGACTATGTTTAAGGACCGCCTAAAAAGCAACTTTTTAATATTTACTGTCTCTTTTTTTATTTATTCATTTTTGAGTGCAATAGAGATATCATAGGGTGCTATATTAAAAACCTATATATTTATTATTATTATTATTATTATTATTATTATTATTAATATTATCATTATGATGATGATAATATTATTATTAATATTATCATCATCATAATCACTATCACAATCATCACTTTTTATATATTCATTTTTGAGTGCAATAGAGATTATCATAGGGTGCTATATTAAAAACTTATATATTTTTTATTGTTATTATTATTATTATTATTATTATTATTATTATTATTATTATTATTACTATCACCATCATCATTTTCGTCATCATCATTGTTACCGCCACCGTCATTGTCGTTTTTTGATTCAGCAATCATTAACTTATACTGTTCGCCCTCCAATTCAAGGCCAATTTGGGACGTGAAAATTTGGGGTGTTCTTGGGGTTCAGGCTCCAATTACAGGGTCAGGTGTGTGTTAAAAGACTGACGATTGTTATTTGGTTCTTTTAAAAAAGTGGTCTCGATTTATAGGTGTCTCGGAATTAGAGGGGTCTTGAATTGGATGGTGCACTGTAATGTTATTGTCATCATCATCATCATCATCCCATCATACTCTTTCAGTCAATATCACCATTATCTAAGTGGTTGTAATCATTTCAAAAACATTATTATCATTATTATTCAGCCATCATCAGTCAGTAATATTGTTGTCATTATCTTTGTAATCATCAGTATTCTGCCATCAAAAATGAGTGCCATCATTGTCATCATAAATTGTTATCATCATCATCATCATCGTGGTTCTCACCACTTTCATCGTAATTTATATAATCATCATTGCAATCGTCCTCCTGTCATCATCATCATCAATACTTTCAAACTTTACTCACAAATAATAATTATTATTTTATTAATATCATTATTCAGTCAAATAAACACATTAAAACAGAAACAGAATCTGTACTCACTTGACAAAGGAAACTCAATCAAAAGATTGAATACAGAGTACAAATTGAGGTTGCCATTGTAAAACGTTGCCTCTACAAACACCGCCCTGGTTCTGAAATTAACATTTAAAGCATTATAAGGACAAAGAAGCATGCACTGCAAGGTATCTAGCTGCACCAACAACTAAATTTCAAAAACAATCCTCTGGCGTAAGCCCACCCCCTATGATTTATATATTACAAAGTCAGCTGAGCTACTCATTTAAATCATACTATGGGCTTTTGCTCGAGGCTGTAGCATAAACAAAAAATGTGGAACTCATGAAATTTGGTCACGATGACATCAAATAATGACCATATATAAGTAGATCACGACTATATGGGTCATTCTGTGTCAAATCAACAAATTTTTTGGAAAATGGTTCGGGTCACCTCTCGGATTTTACTGAAATTGATCTATCTATATAATGAACATATGCAAAAAAAACAATTCAAAAATCCAAGTCGTTTCCGAGTTACGGCCTGTCAAAGATACTAAAATGTGTTAAACGTGTTTAATTCGCTTATTTTCCATTTTAGAATACCCCAGTGCTTTTAAATTAAGATACAAAGCTGAAAATTGCTATACATAGTCAGTTTTACCCAAGGAACTTAGATCTGGCATAAAATAAAATTTATCTCATCTCCTTTTGTCTGTATGAGCTACTGAAAATGACAATTAAATCGAATTAAATTTCATTTTCAGACCTTAAAATTACCCATAATTACAATACATAAAATAGTCTGACATTACACACATTTAAACTAAAATTTCATAGGGGACTAAAGTTGGTAGCACACTAAAAATCTAGGAAAAACGCTGTAATTCTAGGTGACCTTTTACTTTGATGGCACTTCACCCCATCATGAAAGTTGCACCATTTGTTAATGCATGTCTAAGCTACCTCTGTACCAAATCTTATTGTGGTGTCTCTTTTCCTTCATAGTTAGATGCATTTTTTAAATTGTGGTATTTTTTTTTTTTTTTGGGTATGCTGGTAATAGTAGTGGTGGTTAAAAAATGGAACAATGCCGGCCAAAAAAAAAAAATTTAGGGGGCGGGGAAAATTTACCCCTTATGTTGCAACATTATGGTCAACATAAGTGGTAATTTTGACCCCCAGGGCTTCAATTTGAGGTTTTACGGCATATGCCAATTAATATCCCTGGGTCATTTAATAGTCCGGGGCCCTGGTTTCAGCCAGTGAGAGCTCATAGGTGTTAACGCCACTGGCCCGAAGGAAGGATGTAAGAAACTCAGCTTAAAGCAGGGGTTGAGCTTATTCCAGAGAACTATGGTATCATAAGTATAAAATGCTTACTGTCGATCCAGCCATCTGTAGTCTGTAAGTATGTGTAAGATGTCCACTGTGTCACTATACGATGAACCTAGGTTTTGCACAAACCCTCCACCAGAATATTTACCAATCTGACCTCTCACAGACAACCTGGAAAAGGAATGCAAAACACCAAACAATGAGCTAAAATGGATACATAACTACAGAAGTAGATACCATAGATTTATATTTGAACTACTGCAGCTTTCAATGTTTTTGAGAAATTTTGTTCATCCATGTTAAAACTTTCATTTTTTTTTTAATGAGCATTTATATAGCACATTTTCTTTCCAAAAATTATGGTTCTTTCAAATGCTCACTGGACACAGAATCAATCAGTTAAAAGCTCACAACTTCTAAATTAAACCAAGAAAAACTTCTGCACTACAAAAAAATGCACTCTCTATGTCAAACAACATTGACCTTGTTCCTGTTTTATTTTCATTAATATAGTTTTGTGAGGGAAACATTTTCATCCACATAAACAAAATAATGAATAAACCTTGGTGTATATAGATTTATATTCTCCACATTATATCTTACCCATTCAGCTCTTGGCTCAACTTGTAGGTCCAATTTAAATTACTTGATACAAAAACACCCCTATCCTCAGAATAGGATGTTCCTCTTCCATAGCATACATCATCAAAATAGTTTTTATATTCACTGGATTCTTCCACTTGGCATTGTTCTGAGGGATGAATCAAACATTGAAATCTAGTCAGCAGCAAGTCTTAATAATAATAATACTGAATTTATATAGCGCCTCCCATTGACACAACCTCGAAGCGGAATTAAACCAAGGAACCTATGAATGAAAGGCAATCATACTAACTACCAATCTATTCAAAACCACTACCTAACCATGCTATAAAATAATGTGCATTAAACTAATTCATTCAATGCCACAACGTCCTACCAGGTACCCATTCATGGGTAGAGAAATGGCAATTGTAGGTAAAGTGCCTTTTCCAAGGCAACAAGCAAAAATAGGAATATTCAAAGTATTCAAACCATTGACCTTAAGAAAGAAAACCTAAACCAGGAAAATAGAGAGGTAGAGGTAGGAATGTCTGATTACAATTGGCAGATGGAAGTAATGTAGGTATGTAATATGAGGGAGTGAGAGAGGGAGGGAGGGAGTGAGGGAGGGATATATATATATTGATTTTACTTGCTAGGTTTATTATGATCTGTGTTCTGTTGTTCATGCAGTAGGCCTAGTACGTTTCACAGACGCATCATTGGAATTCCTCTGCATTCCTAGATTACAGTTGACGTTGTCAATAGTACATGTATCCTATGCCTAGTTTGTATTTTGTATTCTTGTGTTAGGCTTAATTTCTTAATATTTCATCTAAGAATTTGTTTATTGTTTCCTATATCTGTTTCAGTTTATCGGACTGATGGTTTATAGTAAAACAGTCAATATAAGTATTTCATTGGTTCTTACAACAAATAAAGAACCAAGAAACTGTACCGCATTAGCAAGTGTGTCATTGGCTAATTACAATATGTAAAGAAAAATACACTTAAAATCTCGGTTTTTAATATATATATTTGCATGCATTAATTGAGCAATTATAACCATTTAGCTATACCCCAAACAATGCTTTAGTTGTAGGCAGCTTGTAAGTAAGTTACTATTTCCAGCTTACGTTTGTATTTGGTTGAAGTTTCTATGTTCATCCCCAAACACGGCATTGACATAAACATCTTTCATTACGGAGACTGTGTCAATCCCAGCCTGGTTCTGACTCAGGTAGCTAATGATCATCACCACTACAAGAAGGGTGATGAACACCCAAAGATGTCGTAACATGGCATGCATCATTGCTAGCCTCCGCCCCTCCTCTTTTGCCTGCAGAAGTCCGAATCCCTGCGGAGGTCGTATGATGTGAGCGTAATTCGCAAGCTCTTGATGCTCGTAGACAGGATTATCAATGACGTTATCATCATCGCTGCAGCAACTGTCAAGTGACTCGTAAGATGAAGCAGAATACAATGCAAACAGGAGCACCTGTGAAAGAAGTTTTGGATACAGTAATAGTAAGTGGAGCTTGATATCAGTGGTGGACATGCACCACAGGGAAGCATGAGAGACACTGACCTCCCCGTGGTTGTTTTCCCTTAGAGACAAAAATTAAACAATTATTATCAATCGACATCCTTTTGACAATCATATTTTTCACACTTGTACATTCTGTTTAGTTTTCTCCCCCACCTCTTCTTTACCAACTCCAGCTCGGTGACAATGCTTGCTAGTTACATTGTTCACCATTAAACCCTAAAGCCCTCTCCAGAATATCACATTTTATTTAACAAAAACATTTAACATGCCTAAATATGGTCATGATAACATCACATCATGACCATATATAGGCATGTGATGACTATATATGGGCATACAACAGGTTTTTTTTGTCAAACAACAACAACAACAACAACAAAAACAACAACAACAACAACAACAATAATAAACAATATCATGGCTAGAAAGTTATATGTTTGGTCTCAAATTTACTGAGTGTATAGAGGCAGCCTAAGGCACACACAAATAGAAAAAAATAATAATAAAGTGGCATTAGACAAATAATGGAGTTGGAACAATACGTCCAAAACCCCCAAATTCAAGGAAACATCTAAAACTCGTACCTTAGCTGGTTCCAGTAGAAGCATGGATATTGTTAAAGAGATGACCAATGTGATAATCCATCTCACTGTAACCTTTTGACCAAACTGACTACCATACAGAAACACAACCACTCCACAAAGGATGACAATTCCAAAACACATAATGTAATTGATGTAGACAAACCATGGGGGCAGCAGACATCTTTTGCAGGAAGTACAGGTGGGTGACTGCCTCTTGGCATTCCTCCTTGAGACTGAAGTTTTTTAGAACAGTAAAATTCATGACACCAGTAGTACAGTATAACAATGAGTGCTAATGATAATTACGAACAAAGCAAATAAACTCATTTGATTAGGATTTTAATAACAATAGTATGACAATAATGACGATTATGAAGGTAAGTCTAACACCTGATTCACACGTAAAAAAATCTAGCAAAATGTAACAAATTGTTACATTTACACAAGCGTGTGAATGCACATCCATGTAAAACAAATGTAACATCCGTGTAATAGCTCGGTAATATTTGCAGACCTCAGTGAGATCTGTAAAGATTACTGAGGTGTATCAAAAAGCCACTTTTCATGCTTTAAATATATTTTATAGATCTGTAGTTACCATTTTACCAACCACCATAAGTAAAGGTTAGCAATGTTCTAAATTAGCCCTTGATTTCCAACCCCTGTATTCTTAAAATGAACTATAGTTGTAGTTCAAGCTAAAACTTCAAAATTACGTCATTTCATATTATTAGAACGACCTTCGACTAGCACTACGTCTAAATCATGCGAACCTCGACTAAAATGATACCTCCGCATAAAATGATACCTCTGCAATTTGATTTTTTTTTAGTCAGTTTAGGGCAAGGCTAAATCGCCGACTTGCAATATCGGCGTGCATAATGTACAGAAATATAAAGTACTTTTACAAATGGCAATACATACCTGGCATGCTTGAAGTTGCTGCTTGAGGTTCAATTGTGACACCTGCCAAGGTACAGTTGGAATCGCTAGTTCCTTGACATATGCCCTCATCAGACGAAAGGACACCTGTTTTGCTACAAACAAAATATATAACATATTATAAAAATTAATAAATATCAAACACTGAAAGAAATCAGATACAGAGTGTGTAGTAATTTTATAGAAAGCAGTCTTTACTAGACAGTGTGCAGGGGAAACGGCCATAAACAGTGTACAAAGTTCTTTGAGCCAGGGAACAAATGGCTTAACTTTTCTCAAAAGAGTCAGGTAGTTAGATGAGTTATTTCCCCTTTAGATAAATATTATCTATAAATTTAATAAAATAGAAATATTATTGATATTAAAATCAACAATAATAATATTACTAATTAGCAATAGGCCTAATAATAATACTATAATAATGCAATAATGGTGATGAGGAGAATTATAACGATGATGACAATATGTGGCAGATTTAGACAAGCCAAGCCAGCAAAACTTTCAAGTATCAAGTATTAATTTTATTCCAAATCAATTCAAAACTTCAGTAAATAAAGGAATGAACTAGGAACTCGACCAATGACTTTCTTCGCCCCTAAGGGCCCCTTTGTGTCTGTGCCAACCGGTAACCCGGTACCAGCAACTCTCGTCGTCCACCACAGGGGCTGTCTGTTCCAGTACACTGGGGTAATTCCCTACTCGTCTCGAAGGATGTACTGGGTTCTTTATAGTGCACACGAGCCATTGTATACACTGGGCCTACGGTTTATAGTCCTTATCCGAGAAGACTTGTTCTACCACCAGAACCATAGGCAAGCGTGCCGTTCGAACCAGCGCCGATATTATGGCTATAGCTTGCGGCGTCCCTGCTAACCGCTCGGCCATTCGACTCAACAAGTTTAGTGTAGTTTGTGATTTTTGGTAGATGTATTAGTTACATTTACAGAAAGTGTTTGACCAATATTAACAAAGAATGAATTTAATGCTTCTAATTTTTCAATAGTTTGTACAAATGTTTTATTACCCGATTTAAGTTTAGGTGGTAGTGTTGTATTTTTATTATTCCTTCCTAAAACATTGTTGATGGTTTTCCATGTATGTTTCGAATCATTTTTATTTTGTTCGAATTGGTTTAAGTAATATTCCTTTTTTCGATTTCTAATTTCAATGTTTAATTTATTTCTGAACGAAATGTAAATTACTTTTGTTTTTATGTGTTGGATTTTGCCTATATTGACTGTATAACCTATCTTTTTACATACAGATTTTGCATTACTAAATACATTTAGTGATCCACGGAGATTTTGTGCGATTCGCATCCATCTATTGCTGACTTGAGTGTGCAAGTGAACTGTTGGTATGCTATATTTGCATTTTCAGAAGCTAATACATGTTCCTAATTTAGTACAGATTCGAAGGTTAGTAATTGTGGTTGAGAAATATCACGATTTTCAGCATATTAAGATTATGAGTAGGCCTACAGTGTGGATCAGTTTTATTGATACATAATATGCGGAAATGGTCAGAGATATCTGTGATTAGAACACTGCTGGTTAAAGGGTGAGTAGAATTTAGGTTACAATAAATATTGTCAATTATAGAGGAGTATTTTCAGTAAATCTTGTAGGCTGATTAATTAAAGAGATGAATGAGTGGGAGAGGATATTTTCAACGTGTGATTGAATAGAACAGTCGGAATTATACTGAAGAATGATAAAAGACTGAAATCACCAGTAATATTTTTTTTTAGTATTAATAATCTCCATGATTTTAGATAATTGCTCATTTAAATGAAGTGTACATGGTATATATACTGTCTCTTATATACATCTAGATATTTCGTCACGTATAATGTAGCTAACTATTGTGGACATACAAGGCAACTCCACCACCTCTTTTTTTCTTTTCTGTCTTTATGGATAATATTATAGTTATGAAGATGGTAGAGGTCGATGGTATCTTTGCAAGACAGCCATGTCTCAGTCAAGGCAATGATGGAGAAGTTGAACTCAAGAGAACATATAAAGTAGGCAATTGTATCAAATTTGTTCACAATGCTACAGCAATTTAAACTGTACCACATACTATTAAAAATAACATGAACATATTCGTAAATTCAAGGTTGAAAGAAACTAAATCAGTAAAGTACAGTACCTCGTAGTGTGTTTGTAGCTTACATATTAATAGTCAATGACAGGTCTAAGAGTTCTGGATGTCTAAATTTCCAACTGAAGCTCAGTTTTCATAAAACTGCTACACCGTTTTCACTGCAATTCTTGCACTGCGTAGCTATTCCAAATCAGGAACACTCCCTGATTCAACCGACCAATCAGCGTCATCCAAGGAGTCGGCGATAGCATGTAGCCATTTTTATGGAAACCAAGCTTAAAGCTTGACAGTAAAATAGTGCACAAGACAATGATTATTGAATGCCATAAAGAAGAAACTCAAACATATATCTTACTTCTCTCTCATTAATGAGGCTGTAGCCCTTGGGTTGAACATGCCCTGTGATTTAGGAACTAGCATATCAGTTCTGTTGACTTTCCCACTTTCCTCTGGGGGTGTGCCCTTTTTTTGTTGTTGGGAATATTCTTTAGCTGACTGAGTAGTCTTTTTAGAAACCCCTTCCTCCTCAAGTAGACTCTGCCAAAATTCATCGTCAGATGCCGTAAGGTCATCTACACTGTTGGTCCGCAGCATATTAGATTTCCTGCAAAAGTTCGATAAAAGTTATTATAATTCATGTATTTCATATTTACAATTGCCCTTTTCAAAAATATTTTCTTAACCTTTGTGTTGTGCTACACAATTTATATAGCACATATATTCATTTTAAAAAGTACTGCTCAAAGTGCGTTTTTCTGGTCACTGGATACAGAATCAACCATTCACAATGTGGAATATCCTCTGCTTCTTTAGTGTCCAACTCTTTTACTTAATACCAGGTACCCATTTATACTCTGGGATAAATATATACAAATTTGATGTATGTTGCCCAAAGACACAGGCTGTGCCTCAAACTCACAGTCTCTCAATAAAAACCTGGAGCCATGCTGTTGTGTCCCATTTCTACAACATGATTATTGAAGATGACAATTATACTCTAATTTTTCAAAAAGTTAACTTACTCAAGTGTCTTAATTCCCTTTCTCATACTCTTTCCTCTGCATAATTTCTTTATAGGTTTCTCAGGTTCGGAATCACTATTTGCTGGTTGGATAAGAATTCCTGGCAAAGTTTCTTGTTTCCTTTCTCCAGTATCTTTCAGAAGT
The DNA here is from genome assembly GCF_011630105.1 of Anneissia japonica. Classification (NCBI taxonomy): domain Eukaryota; kingdom Metazoa; phylum Echinodermata; class Crinoidea; order Comatulida; family Comatulidae; genus Anneissia; species Anneissia japonica. The sequence continues at coordinate 182,507 of NW_022753254.1, forward strand.
TGCTTCAGCTCTATGTTTTCACTTTTGTCATACGGGGGCAGCTTTTCAGGCCATCCCAGAATGCTCTCTGATGACCACCATCGATCTTGCTCACTTAAGGGTCTAGAGTTGAATTAAATCCAGGAAGTTAGAATTATTATTTTTTAAAGAACACAGAAAAAATTAATTTCTGTTAAAACAATCTTCATACCAGTTTGTTCATTTTTTAAATATTAATATTTTAGTAATGCATCATTCAATAATTATTCAAATCTATTAGAGGTCAGAGTGTTAGAGTCAAAAGTTAGAAAGGTCAGCTCACCTCAATGTTGCCCCTTCCAGAGGCTGTGTGAGAAAAACATCAAAAGTTAGTAGATTAAATGACTGAAACGTTCACTATAAACATACAGTGGTTAGAAGTTTATGTAAAACGTGCAACTTTCATGATATTATGAATATGCAAATATACTGTACATTAAAAGATACTTTTACAAGATTGAATTCTATATACTGTATATATTTTATGTTACAATTATTATGATTGAAAATGTTTTCTTTCTGTTGAATTGCAAATTTGCTTCAAATTTTGTCATTTGCATATTCATTGTTTTGCATATTGTTTGAATATTCATAATTTTACGGCCAATCGTATTCATTTACATGTGCACAAGTTATTAATAGACAGATTTTATGTTACAATTATTATGATTGAAAATGTTTTCTTTCTGTTGAATTGCATATTTACTTCAAATTTTGTCATTTGCATATTCATAGTTTTGTATATTTTTTGAATATTCATAATTTTATGGCCAATCGTATTCACTTACATGTGCACAAGTTATTAATAGATTACAAATGTGCTGTGATATCATGTGTGAGTACACAATTCAATTGTCAAAATAAAAAATAAACAAAAATTGTTTAAAGTTACACACAAAAAAATAATACAATCAGTGACCACAATTCAAATGAGCACACACAACACAGATTCATGCAAAAATTAGTTGGTAGTCCTTGTAGAGTATAATGAAGGAAAAGAACAAATACGAATACAAGGTTCACAAAATGACAGTGTGAAAACATCCTCAAACATGCATGTTTGTGAGACATGCACATACCCCTGGCTTTGTTCTGATTGGTCAGTTGTCAAGTATGATTGACATGCCATAAAGGTCCATATAAAGACAAGCAGTTATATCCTCATCCAGTTGAAACATCCAAGGAGTTTCAACTCCAACTCCAACAACAACAATGACCTATAAAATTATGCATGTTTGTGTTTATTTAGTTTTCTTGCTTACCTTAGATGAAGTAACATCATTCCCATTATTCTCATCACCATTGCTTGCTTTCATTTCCTTCATTTCAAAAGCATTTGTCTCATTGCTACGTTTCAAATCCAAAGCCTATGGAAACAATCACAATAGTTTTTATCACTGAAATCTTGTTATTACATAATGCCACATTACAATTTAATTTGAGGGTTAAATTTTTAACAGTTGTTTTATATGAATGTATCAAAATTGTTACAATGATTCAAAGAAGAAATCTTTATTTAAGTTTCTCAATGAAACAAAACCTAAGGCAAGTTCTATTTTGTACTCTCAAAATAGAATAAAGTTCACCTTTTTTGTGGTATTGGGGGTGTCTCCATTTGGAGAATTGGCTATGCATTAAAAGATTGAAGATTGATATTTGGTAGTTTAAAAAAGTTGTCTCAAATAAAGACGGGTCTTGGGTCTCAAGAGGGTGCTTTTTTATTATTACGGAAAGTTTACCATGCAGCAGAGCCCCTTACAGGCAACAGCCAATTGTTCTAGTTTAAAATTTACGTCTAGATTAGTGATTATTTCCTTGAATTTTGTTTGGAGAAAAGTGTTTCCTTTATATGTAAAGCACCAAGAGGAATGTGATACACAAGGGGCAATATAAATGCAGTTTTATTATTATTTTAAATATAATAAATTATATAATTGGTGATCTGCTTCACAAGTGGATCACCCCTTGTTATGGTACCATTCTTTTTCCTTCTGGCGATCGTTGTTGGAACGATATCTCAAAATTGCTAAGAGCTACGAATATGCTCGCTTCAACAGACATTTGACTTGGCCTGGAATAGTCACAATAAGGTTTTCCAAGTGCTCAGTCATGCGTGACATTATCTATGTACAATTTTGCGTGTTTTACATTATCGATCATATCATCCTAACCAATTAATTGTCATTTCCAAATCATATTCAGTGGGCATAATCTTCAGGTCAATGTTGAATGTTATGTATCTTAATTCCACGTGCATGGTTTTCTGACACTGTATACACCTATTTCCATTCTTTTTCGGCCATCTAAGAACCAATAGCAGTGCTGTACGCACACATCAAACATACGAATCCGTGTGCATGTTTTCAGTGAAAATATGCTAAAATATTGCCTATTTTTAATAAGTTAAAGCTCCTTAGATTGAAAGGTGACCCCCAATTTTTATTACATATTCTGAAAGCACATGAGTTGTTGATATGATTTTATAGATAATTATGGCTTATTGGACATTGTGATGTCATCATATAGCCATCTGAATTCATTAAATGCGTATTTTATCTTCGTCATTTTCTAAAATACGCATATGAGCGTATCTCGCTTATCCTTGATCGACCCCTCATAGCACCACTGAAAACTGCATTTTGCTATGGATATTGGCACTTATACAAATCCATTGTTTAAAACAAATAAAATAATAACAAATATAAATAAAAAAATTGAACTCACGCCAGAGTCTGCTTCACTTGCAGTGCGAAAGGCAAAGCTATTGCCTGAAAACAAAGAGTCACTGGTCTGCGAGTTCCTACAGTGTGCCTCCACCACCACGGTTACTGCTGATCGTGGCATGTTTTTGTACGCACTTGGAACAAACTACATATTTCAAAGCAAGTTTTAAAAAAAAGTCTAAATTTAATAAAAATATGACATTAATAAATTTTATAAAAATCAAATGAGTTATGAACTTCCAATATCACACAAATCAGTAGTGACCACTGGTATCACAAGATTGGCACATAGGACATTCCAAGTGACAACCCACCTTAGGGCTACGCCTGGCCTAAACTCACCACAAATAAAAAGGAAGACTTTCGGGAAGACATAAAGACTTCAAAATGCTTCAATGTTATTAATCAAACACAACAGTGAAAGCAAGTGGCTTTGTTCTAGAACAATCTCTTTGTTTCACTTGGTGAGACTTCATTACACCTGCTCATGGTGAAAGGAAATTTGAGGCTTGTTTCATAATGTTGATGCATTATATACGTTTATATCAGTTCATTCAGGTAAGTATTCACCAAATAAGACACAAAAAACCACAACATGTATCAAGCACCCCCTTTAGACAGAGCTTGTCGGACTAAAAAAATATAAAAATAGGCCCACGCCAAGCCAACACATGTCTTTCACAGTCTGAGAGTGTCATTTCTGGCCATCCAGAGGTTCCTATTCTTTAAAAAATTTCATTTTGGAGGGGAACACCCTCTCAAACCATTCCACCAGTCTCGGGCCTACGAGCTCAAGTCCCCCTGTCGGACAGCTCAGCCCCCACCCCCCTCAGAAAATATAACTTAGAGCCGCCACGTGTGTCAGTAGACAAAGTACATTCCATGGAGAATACAATACAACAAGGTGAGTGCAATGTATGTTATTTTTATAATGATACTGCCTGTATATATTTTTATGTATAAAAACAACATTATCACTATCACTCCCAACCAGTGGTGGCACCAGCGGGGTGCATTGGGAGCTTAAGCTCCCCACCAGACAGGTCAAGGTCCCCCGCCGGACAGAGCTCGTCGGGCAGTCAGACCATAAAACATATAAAAATAGGCCCACACCAAGCTACTGTATGTCTGTCACAATCTGAGAGTGCCATTTTCGGCCATCAAGAGTTTGATAGTCTTTAAAACCCCTCAACCCCTTCCTCTAGCTCGAGCCTACGAGCTCAAGTCCCCCCTGTCGGGCAACTTAGCCCCCCAGAAAATATATCCTAGAGCTACCACTGCTCCCAACATTTATATAGTGCCTTTCTTTTCAGATGCAAATCACTAGCATTCTTGCATCCCTAAACCTCCCACACCAATACTCAACTACCCAAATCAAAACAGAAAATTCTCAAATGAAGCAGAGATGAAAACATTAAAACTTTTTAAATCACAAGAATCAAATGTAAAACATGATTCCATGAAGACCGTGCCACAACAATGCGAGCACAACAAATTAATTATGATCACAATGTCACATGCTCAGAGAATGCAGATGAATTATGTTGGCCAATGTAACACTGAATTATAGATTTCAAGTCTTTTGTATCTCACTATAATAACTATACAATAGATACAATAGATCAAGTGTAATGGCATAGTAGAAATACATTTGCCAATGTTCTTAACAAAATCTCCCTCGCAAATATATAGAACAGTCCTTCAAGTATGTAAAGTGGTTTGGCGCAGTGAAAATGGTTTGGTTTTCCAATCTGAAGGTCGGAGTTTCAATCCTTCACTGTGCATTTAACTTGTGTCCTTGAGGAAGACATTTTATCTACATTGCTTCAGTCTACCCAGCTGTATGAATGCGTACCCCCGAAATTGCTGGGAGTAACCAGCGGTAGACCAGTGTCTCACCCAGGGGGAGCATCAAGCTCTTATCCGCTTCATGCTACTTTGAAAATGGTGATAAGCTCCAGGCCATATGAACCTTGGGCTTCGCAAATAACTTGACTTCAAGTACACCACATTGCCTATGCAACCATCCTCAATTACTAATTGGCAATCCAGAAATAGATTACATAAAAAAAAAATATATA
>NW_022753254.1:187409-206804 GCF_011630105.1 Anneissia japonica
AGATGTGTACTGAATCACGCAGCAGCCCATACCACATAGCGTTCATGCACATGTATGTGTAGATCAACACCAAGCAGCAGGTCACACGCTGTTTACGGGTGAAGCGAGACTGTAGAGGGCGGTCTATCACCGAAAGCCACAGATGTTGATTGGCTAATTGACGCTTACTTTCAAATTGGAATATGGTAGAGAATTTTTTCAATTGCTCTTTACCTAAAAAAAGAGAATGGTTGAGTTAATGTTGACTTGAAATGTTTAGTTTCAATTAGGCCTTTAATAAATGGTTGGTTGATTACCAATCGACTATTAAATAACTTGGCTTTATATATTCAACTTTAGGACCAAGAATCAGGATGTTAGTTTTATACTAAAAAACTGTTATTTGATAATTATTTTGTAAATAATTTAAAATAATTTCTATATAATTTATATTTCTCATGTATATTATGTATGTAGTGTAGGTTTTTTTCTCATAATGTTGTCAGGAACAGCTGAACTTAATGGGCCACAAGTTTGATTTGGATCAAATGAAATTAAATCTAATACAACATACCAAGGACCTCAAAAGTCTTGTCAACAGCGCCACCATCTTGCAATAATGACAGCCATGTCTCGCATAAAAAATGAAACTTGCGGTCTGTCTGAACGTCTACGACAAGAATCGTGGCTAGATACCACGAAGGATCCAAACCAGTATTGTCATGCCAGACTCGAACCTTCTGCACTTCTTCCAGATTACATTCAGAATAGATACGAAAGGCTGCCCTCGTGTTGCGTGTGAATGCACTTTTTGAGTTTAAGTGGCGGGAACCTGTTTTACCGTTGGATCCATAAATGCTGATCCCAATGTGTGCAGTTGTACCTAAGAAATTAACAATGTGTAATAGCAATGATTTGCTGGTAGAAGAGAAATTCTGATTTTAAATGCCAAAAGATTTTCTTTTAAATTTAAAGTTTAAATCTTTTGTTATTACACTACCAAACAATTACATTTTGTAAAGCTTTTTACAGAATTAGTGGACAATATGGTGCATCTTCAGCCAAGTTCCAATGGACAAGTCGTTAAATTACAGAATGGCAATACTGACTTTAGTATCGTCCCTGATGACATAATTAATGTTGAAATATTGAATCCTAACACGATGGCGTGTATTTCAATACTTGGAGTATGTATTATACTTTCTTATCTGAGACTTTTGTAGTACAATCACAATTCAGTGTAATTACAATATTTCATAATTTCATGACTTGCCACCATGTTCATGGGTGTATTGCAAAGTATCACACATACAGTATGCAAATCAATTTTTAATGTAGCAAATTAAAAATGAACTAAAAAAACAATCAAATAAATATTTCCCATTCCATACCTCAGCAGCTCTGAGGGAGAAACAGGAATAAAAAATTTTACCTGCACCAAGCCTTTCTCCAGTTTTTACATAGATCTCATAGCAATAAGCACCATTCCTCCCACAAATGGGAACCATGCTAATGAACTGTAGGTCACAGCGGTCATAGTACCATGCCACACCCATTGCAATCACATACAGAAAAAGTATTATACAGCATACAATCAAAGCAACTGGATTTGATTGGATATCCAATTCCTGAAAAATCCAGTAAAATTTGCCGTGAGTATTCTGCCCTCCTCTGAGAAAAGGCAAGTAACAAAATGATAGAGTTTTGAGTAAATGAGCAAAACATGTTTGTGTTTTTCCAAAGAAAAGTACAAATGATTTCAAATTTTTCAAACTATGGTTTTTGTCCAGATTAACAAACTTTATTTGACAAAACCAGTTTTCTGCCCATATATAGTCATTATGTGCCTAAATATGGTCATAGGCATGTCACATGTTTTTGTCAAATAAAATTCCATAATCTAGACAGGGCTTAATACCTTTAAATCAGTAAATTTAATGTCACTTGGAACGACCAGCGAGCCTGCTCCAAAGCTTGTCAGATGGTTGCAGGCACACGTTGCTACCTGCTTTGTGGAACCTGTTAGAGCCTGACATCCATACTCACTCCAGGACTCCAGTTGTGTGTCATAATACTGGCATGACTGCTGGAACATACTCACAGAGATGTTGGCAATGAAGTTGTAGTTGTTGATAGCTGTGAGGTAATGAGCCATGATGGGACTAGAAAATCTGCAGTTTGAAATACAGTTAAGATTAGAATTGTAAACGAACATAGAAGACAATCAACGAAGGAAATTCATTTCATACTAATGAATATTTACCACAGAATTTTACTACTACCATGGCTACCTCAAGGAGCCATGGTATTGGTAAAAACTAGTAAGATGAGAATAGTGTGTTATAGACATGGATCGCAATTAACATTAAAATAAGATTAATTTGATAGACCCATAGAGTTGTTTTTAATTATTTATTAATTTTTTTTAAATTTTTTTTTGGGGCGGGGGGAGGTGTGTTGGAGGAGTTGAGGGGATTAGCAATTAGCATAAGCCTCACACAGTAACATGTTTTTTTTTATAGAAGATCAGTTTTGTTGAATAAAAATATATTGGATTTCATTGAATAAAAAATAAATTGAATTTTGCATCTGTAAACTTACTCATTTTTAATTAAGAAGATGTATTTTGTTGATGCCACTTCTGAGCTGCCTGAGAAAGTCAAATTAACAGCATTGAGACATGTTGATAAGTTTGGCTTCTCCTCCAGGCCCAACATCAAAGATATGAAGCCATAACTGCCACTCCAAGAGTAAGTTGTTAACAGAACTTCTACATAAGAGGATAAGTCGCTGACATCTGAATCATAATCCATTGTTACGTACGTTGTCTCCCCTGGGTTCACCTGCTGACTGGAATTTAGCTGCTGTAGTACATCAAAATTTGTCTGGGGCAACCCAAGAACAATCATTTGGTTCTGGTCTAAGTTCCCAATGCTGATCTTTGTTCCATTGGAATACTTGTACTCTAGCTGTGATACCTTTGTTGTGATGGCACCAACTGCAAGACTATGCCATGTGTATGGATTTTGCTCATAAATAAATAACTCTTCAAGGATTTCTACATTCTGGGGAAGTTCTTTAAAAAGGTTATGTGGAACTGTAAAGTATGTTTCTGAATCGTTAAGTGTAGTGGAGATTTCTCCAGGATAAGTTCTCTGTGCAGCCACTGTGATAGTCCCTGAGGTTAACCTTAAGGTTTCCTCATGAACTAACTGAGCAGACATCAATGAATCCAACAATACTTCTGTGTCAGTCAGTAAATTATTGATGGCAACCATTTGGAATTTTGGATCAAGAGAACCATTTAAAACCACTTGCTGAGAGGCATGCTGATTAAGTGATGTCATTGTGTTAGAGATGATCATTAGGATTGCATTACTGGTAACATCATTAGTGTTTAAACCTTCAGCTCCCAATGTAGTTAGAACACTAAGGATGTCATCTAGAGAGCTTAAGATCTGGGTATAGGTTTCTTCATGTACAATTTCATCTGGAACAGCCTACAAAAGTGAGAATAGACAAATATAAATATCACGCCCACATCCAACAGTACACTACCACAATATTTACACTAAAGAGATGGCACAGATTGCTGAGATGTCTTGACAAGATTCTTTACTTTCCGTTAGTGTCTTACATTGGTGTAGTGCAATATACAAAAGGCTCAAATTATTATTATTGATCACAACTCTGCAAGTATACAAGAGAAAGAAGAAAAAAGGGGATAGGTGGGAATTAAGATAGAGAGGAAGGCTAATAAAAGAAGAGAAATGTTTGAGGAAACATTTTCAGCACCTACCGTAACTATAGCAAGTGTTGTTGATATGTGGCTCATATCTTCACTACTGACACATTGACAAGATGCAACACTACTGACAATGTCTGCTCGAAGGCTTACACAGGCCTCGATTTCATCACTCGCTGTAGAAAAAGAAAAAAAGTGAGTCGTGAGACACATGGTGTAATTTAGTTTTCATTCCAGGCATTATTTTTTTATAAAAAGAAGCTCTTATATATGCAATTAATTGTAGTGTAAACACAATATGCTTGTCCTTGTTGAATAACTACTGTACATACTCTGAACTGGGTCTTTGGGGATATGCGACATGTAGAAAATCTGGCCATGTTGTTCTAACCAATAGCATAAACGTCTACCAACATAACAGAATACTGTAGACATGTGACAAAGATCTTTATGCTTTTGCACACACACGGTGGTTACGATCAGTGGCGTAACAACCAGTCAAAGAGGCTGGGGGATGACCTGAAGGCTTATGCATTTCTGTAGTAAAGTTTCCTCTCACAAAGTGGCCGAGGGATCTGGTATTCAAGTAAATTCTTTTTATGAATATTAATGTTAAAAAGACTGCATTTAAATTAAACTGTTCCATTTTTTTCGAAGGGGTGTTCCGTTTTGGGAACAATGGCAATTAGTCGGTTATCCAGGTAAGTATTCACGAAATAGACTGTGTGACAGTTAAACCATAGAATCAACTCTGTAGTAGAGTTCTTGTATTAGTAGAAAAGTCTTTGCAGCCGTCCCAGCGCCACTTTGTATAGGATGCCTGGGGCTTCGGCCCTTGAGAGCCATAGTCATTAAGCCACTGTGTGCTATGGTGCTCTGCAAATAATTATAAAAATTTTAAACATTAAAAACCTAACAAAAAAATAAATTATTCTGAGACAATCTAGATCCAGAAAGACAGAGAAACACAATTCACAACAAAATAAAAAACGTTTTTTTGTTGTTAATCATAGATAAAAGAAATTAAGATAAGGGGCTTTCAAATACAAACAAAAATAATTGATAACAATTAAAATCAAATGTATCAAAAACATTAATATTGTATGAGCCAACAAAATAAAGGTTGCCAAACCTCGAGGTTCTTCATTGAGTACTGAGGCCATGCTGGTTGCGTAGTCAAGCATCCGTTGTGGATCACCAGCCCCCTGGAGAGACTGCAACTGGGGTTTTCCATACATGGTCATCCACTCCACTACCGTAGTTGTATCTTGCAATTCAGGTTTGGAGACATTTAGAGATCTACAAGTAATGAAAAACATGAAACTATAAATAATATATCTACTGCACAGAAACTGTTTTTCTATACAAGTTTAAAGTTCATCATATTCGTCATATATAGCAATGACTCAAATACATGAAATTTGCTGTTCCTGTCAATGTAATAAAAATATTAAAATACAAAAATACATAACACAGATTGCACAGAATTCAACTGGAATAATGTAATAAATACACCTGTTTGAAAACCTATTTTAAAAGTACTGTAGACCCCAGCTTCCTAAGCTTTTTTCTCAGGGACCCACACTAGCTGCGACCCATAATTTGTGATCGGCTCTGGTAAAAACCTCTGTCTGTAAGTAAAATTAAAATTGGGTTTTTGGTGTTTTTAGATTCTGCAAGTAGTCTTCTTTAAAACAGTGTATATTTGATGGAAATTGGTTGAGTAACAAAGTTAAGAATATTTATTTCACTGGATAACAGCTATGTAGGTTTTGAGAAAACATCTTCCAAAGACTCCAAAATCAATAGTTTATTATTATAATTTTTATTTTAAAAATTTTAATATACTTTTCAGTTATATTTAGTGATTGATATTTTACAGAAATGTTCTTCAACATATCTTCTGTTATAAAATGCAAAAACATGAAAATATTAAAAATTCTGATTCTCAAACGTGTTGGGTGCTTGTGGGAAATTAGAAGATGGACATGCCAGAGCCGGTCATATTTGATAGTAAGTTGCACACCAAATGTTTTAAGATCCCGAAATTTGATGCTTCACGTTTTAAAAATAACTACTCTACATTGGTATTACATTAATTTTTTATCAGTGGTGGTCCAGGAATTAATAAATGGGGTCTTTTAAGGACGGTATAACCACCTCAGCCCTGTCATAATTTTAATCCACCACTCATAACCATCCCTTTTCACCATGAATTAACACATGAATTGACAATCTGTCGTCTTTTTCAAATAGTTTTTAGCAAACCTACTCACAATCCAACTCAAAAACTCACTTTTGGGCCGCGACCCATAGTTTAGGAAGCGTGGCTCTAGACAGATATGTTTAAGGATATTGTATTATTTTCCATTGGGATTGGAACCCAAAATTATTTGATTAATGTATGCAAGCTCTACAACAGAGCAACTGAGTATTGAGGCCAAACTGGTATACACATTTGGATTTTTCCATTATAAAGACACACTTTTACTCAAGATACAGTATTATGCAATGAAGAATGATATTCACGTATAGTAACTTCAGTATGGAGAAAAAATTCCACCATTGATTAAAACAAAAGATGATAATAAACTGAACTAACAAAGATAATGCCTCAATTTCCGCTCCTTGAGAATCTTGTACTTTTACGAGAAGTTTCAATGTTTCTGCTCCTTGATTCCCTCCCAAAGGAAGGTAAGTCTGATAGCTTTCTCGAGATCCATGGTACAGCAGTGTGCTTCCCACTCCGCCATTACTCTCTCCAAGATCCGTAATCTGCATTATGTATAGTAATGGAGCAGATGGTAAATCTGGATCAAACCAGTCTTTACAGGCTATAGTTGCAAGTGTTTTCATTGCAACTGATTCCAAAGGAGTTACAGAGCAGCTTCCACCAGTAGGAGGTGTGTTTACTGCGTACCATACCTCGGCTAAGCCAGGTTGGTCAAAATTGCTGCTATTAACAGTCAGTCTGAAAGTGTAAGACCTGCTGATTCTAAGTGTTCCTGCCTTGACAACCAAGTTGCTTGTGGAATCTCCGGTGGTTGTAGAGATCTTGTTGAGCTGGATAATTGTTCCATCATCCTGAATGGCAGTCCACTTCAAAGTATAACTATGATCAGCACAATTCATGCAGGAACCAGTTAACTCAAGTCTTTGTGAAGCACTAATGGTTGTAGATAACGATAACTGGCACGAGAGGCAAGTTATCTGGACATCAGGTATTCTGCCATCAACAACTTCAACCTATAACAAAAAAGGCACTCACTCCTGAATGAAAAGTTTTAAAAATGTCTTGACATGTATTCATAGATTTTTTTGACATCAGTGGGTGTAACCCCTGGACAGCAAGTCACTAACACATAGTAGGCATTTGCTATAATCATTTTTAGTTTTTATTGCTTATGAAATTGTTTTTTAACAGACTAAATATTAACAATGAGTTTATTCTGTTGTCAATTGAGTTATAGCTTGATGGTTAAATATGTCTTCCACATGTTGAGACCCAGATCAAAAGCAATAGCCGACAAAAAGGCTAAATTTAAACATTGCAAGCATTAGGAATACTTACAGTTTGATTAGTTACACTTTCTCTGTTGCCTTTAGTAACTGTTAGAATGAAGACATACATGTTTGAGGGATACAGTTTAGCAAGTGCTTTGTCACCATTAAGATCTCCCTGGATACAGATGGGGTTTGGTACTGGTAAGGCATCAGCAACAACACGTCCATCAGTTTCCTCCTGAAAATTGTTTAAATGCAAATGTTCAATCAATGTGCAGTAGCGGTAACACACATGAGCATTGATCCTTTTGTGGATAATAAAAAATTTAAAATTCTGTCCTTTCTTTTAGATGATGCATCAATGTTTATTACACTTATAATAAACATCATTCAACACAAATTTAAAGAATGATAACAACAAAAAAATACACTTTGGTTGACAAGGTGTGAGGGGACTGCCTATAAGTAGTACAAACATGGGCTCTTCTCACATGCTGACCTGCCTTTTCATAGTAATATTTAATCAATCATCAGATTGAAGAAGCAAGAGCTCGCAAAAATTGTCATGAAAAAAATAATGATCAAATGACTGATAACTATTAGACCACAAAATCAATGAGACTCGGAATGTGTGATTAATGATAAAAACAAATTAATTTTGTTTACCGCACTTTAGTATCGCATTACACTATGGAAATATTTAAGTTACTATAGTACAATGTGCAAACAATAAACTTACAACATATGCAGATGCAGTACATTCCCACCGAAACTGTAATCCAGTCTTTTGATCATCTACCAAATCTGGATCAATAGAGTCGCTACCATCCAGTAAGAGATCCTCTTGTGAAGATGCAAGTCGTAGATTTCCACCACTGATGAGTGCAATAAGAGGTGTTGCAATAACATTAACAAGTGACCTTGCAATGTTTACTGATGGAATCCCTTCAAAGTTGACACTCAATTGAAAGCAGTAACTGCCATATTCCAAGGTGTTACTAGGTATCGAAAGTGATGGTAGAGATGTCTCAATTGCCAATTGTAGAGCTAATTGTTCTGATGGTAAAGCACTGCACGACTCAGTTTTGTACACTGTCCAATTATATACAGTGTACAGAGGTGTATATGTACACAACTCCTCAATGATGTTATATTCCAAGAGTAAACTATGTGACCTGTACACCTCATCTGGTGTTGATGGCAAAGGTAGGAGTTCGGGCAATTTGCACATAATCACTGTGACATTTACACTAGTAGATGCACTGCTGACTTCATTCTGACATACAACTGTTATTTGATGCAGACCATCTTCCTTGTATGTTACATTCTGAACTGATAAAGTGGAATTAAAATCATCTAGGCCACCGTTAAACTTCCAGATGTATAAAATATCAGCGCCGGTGCCTCCTTCTGTTGTCACTGCCACTGTAAAAGAGTGATTCACTAATATGCTGTCTGCATCTGTTACTAACCAGGCATTGGTTATTTTCTCTATAGCATGGACAGACTCAGAAGCTTTACCAAGGCTAATAGCATTCCGAGCTTCAACTTCAACCAAGAATGATCCTGCAACTGGATAACTATAATTAGCAGTGTCTCCGTAGGCAACTGTTTCATATGTACTATCAACAGCAAAGCGCCATCTGTAGACAACATTAGCCCCAGTAACAACACTAGCTTGATAAAACTGTGTAGTATTTACAGGTACTGGGTTAGTGCAACAGTCTGTGATTCTTAGTCCAGATATTGGTTCCATATAAAGACTGAGAACTCTCACCAGATCAATGGTGTCTAAGTTATTAGTGACAGTGAGTGTTACAGTATAGTTCCCTGGGGTAGTAATACTGACAGCAAACAATGTCTCCTTCCTTGTTGAAGAATCGATAAAGCTGTGAATTATATCACCTGTTTCATTAGCTACAGTCCAAGTAAACTTAGCATTTGATCCAGATTCTAGAGATGCTTCAAGAACAATCTCGGTGCCAACCTCAGCTGTCCAGTTACTGGTGATCCACTGAAGATTTCTAAGTCTCTCCACAACAATGATTGTCTTTGATGCAGTAACACTACTAAACAGGTCACTTACAATTAGTTCAATGGTGTAGTTTCCAGTCTGGGGAAAGACATATTCAAAGGAACTTTCTGTGAAAGTACTGCTTTCTAACATCCATGAGTAAGCAAGATTAGAGCCCTTTGAAACATATGCCGATATAGTTATAGTTTCATTCTGTGGCACAAATCCTAAAGTAGAGTTTTCAATAAGTAGCTCTACATCAGACACAGCATCAATTGCTGTTATATGTAGAAATGTATTTTCCTCATGGAATTTTTCATGATTGCTTGCACTAACTGTGATTAAATATTTGCCTGGTTTCTGGTAACTGTACAGATAGAAACTACTGCTGACAAAAAACACATCAGAGTTAGTGAAACCCCAGATATACTCAATATCCGTCCCACTATCAACAGTTGTTGTAAAATTGATCAATTGGTGAGTAGGAATTACTGGGCTGGTTGCTATATCCACTTGTAACTGCAAGTTGCTTATCTCCTCTACGCTTTTAACAGAAATTTTCTTTGAAACTGTACACCCGCTGATCAATACAGTCACCTGCACATTGTACACACCTGTATTCCTGAAGGAGTATGAGATATTCATACCTGTTTTAATGTCAGGTGATAGGGATCCATATTCAAATTTCCATTCAATTTCATCAGGCTCCACACCTGTTGTCTTGCAATGAAATTTATATGTTTGATCAAGCTTGGCATAATAATTATCCTCCATATCAGAGAAAGTCTCTAATTTTATTACATAAATAGAAATGTCTACTTTTTCTTTACTGATACCATTACGTGCTTCTAATAAGATCTTATATGTCCCAGGTTCATCATATGAATGGAAAACCACTGAAGGCATGTTCTTTTCGATACAAGTCTCACAAAATCTCCAAAAATATTGCACATTATTCCCTGAAGAGTGAACTGCTTCTAATCGGGCAACCTCATTGGCTGCCATGGTCGTCGAGTTGCTAATGATATGAAGATCCAAAATGGCCACCTGGGCCTCTATACAAAAGTGTTGACTTAAGCTACTAAACAAGTCTGACACAGAAACATTTAAACAAAATATTCCTGTATTTGGAAAGGTAACAGTAAAATCTTTGGTATCAGCTGCTAAAATTGTAAAATCACATGTCCAATGAAAACTTGAGGGAGTTCCATGCAATACGTCAGCTGCAAATGTGGATGGACTTTCAAGCGAGCAAAATATTCCAGCTGTATCGTTAACACAATCATGTTGCACTCTAAGGACCTCAAGCCTTTCAACAATTGAAACATTTGAAAAAATTTGAACTTCGTTAAAAAAATTATGTATAAAAACATCCATAGTGAATGTTCCCGCTTCCAAAAATGTATGATTAAATGACACTGCGGGAGCAAAAGTTTGTGTATCTTGGTCATCATTCCAATAAAATTCATAGTTTGAGCCACTGATAAAACTTATTTTAAACGTAGTTATCTGGCCCAAAAGCGTAGGCCCGTCATTAACAAGTTGTAAACCAGTCAAATATTCTTGTACACAGACTATCTTGCTTTGGTTTTGAGATGTACTGTTACTTATTATTAAAACTTGGACTGTAAATGGACCTGGAGTATTATAAGCATGACTTACAGACTTGTTTGACGTTTGTAAACTGGTTCCATCCCCAAATATCCATTCAATTGAATACTGAATATTTTCAAAAGCTGATATGACAGCAAGGAATTGGACAGATTCATGCACTCGTGAACAATTTGGCAATAAAATATTTTCTAAAATGATCATTTCATTTAAACTTTGTACAGAATGCAGCTCATTTAAAAAATAAATATTGTACTGGACTGTTACATTGATAGTAAAAACATCTTTGGTATGAAAAGAATGGCTCTCAATTAGATCACTGTCCTCTGACTTCAAAGTAAATGTGGCCACTTTCAGCATTGTGTTGTCTCCAAAATCCCATGTAACGGTTACTGGTGTACCCACAATACCTTTTAAACTCAATGAAAAATTAGTCTGTTGTCCAATGAGGACAAATTTGGCTGCAGAAGTGAATAACAACTGCCAAGTGTTCTTCACTGTAACATTTATTGTTTCAGAAATGCCTGCCATGAACAGAGTGATAGTGTGAGTTCCTTCTGTGTGGAAAGTGTATCTTAATTGTCTGTTATTGTCCTGGTCTTGCAGGTTTCCGTCAACTAACCACTGAAGATCAAACGAACAGCTGCTGGAGAAATTGACAAAGAATATAACTTCACTATCTTTGTAAATCTCATTTAATTCTGGTTGAGAGGACAACATCAAATTTACACTATCCTCTACAACTACCACAGTTTGATTGACTACTTTCTGTTCAATCTCATTAAAAGCTACAACACTGAGTGTGTATGTGCTGCATGGCTGGAAGACAAAGTTTATTACTGCAACAGACATGTCAGAGTTCTGCATCAGTTCATTGCAAATTGAAAATTCATTTGCAAGTTCATCAGGACATTGTCTTGAAAAATCAACCTGATCAAAATAAGTTATATTGTCAGTAGTGGAATGTATCGTCCAATTTGATGATAATAATGAGCCAGTAGTCACCACTGCAATCAATGGCACCATTCCACTTGAAAGAGTATCTGTACTGGGATTGACAATCTGCAGATCTTGAATTGTGTCCTCTAAACTGACAGTGCAGTTGAGAGATGTCTGACTAATTGGACTGCTCAGTTCCACCTGATAAGAATATAAACCAGCAGCCAGTGTTTTGATAATAGGTGGGTTTACAACTCCCGGCTTAGTGTACAGAACTCTAAATAAGCAAGTGCCTGAGGTTTTATTTTCCAATGGGATTGGCACATCATCACCGAGTGAAAGCCATGAGGTTGTGAAAGTGTGGTAGAAGCTATCTGTAGATGTGTCTGCCACTGATGAGCATTTAATAAATTCACTATCTTGTTGAAAACCAATGATGTCATACTTCTGAACTTTGATCTCTGTATGTGGAAGAACTTGATTGAGTGTGGCTTGAGTGGATGTTGATATAATGGCTGTTTCTGATATAAGTTTATACAGAGGTTCATTGCTGTGTGTATAACTCTTTTCAGAGGAGGAGGAAGCAGAATCATCAACATCCTCATCTTCACAAGTAAAGAATGATGAACACGATTCACAGCACCCTGTAGAGAAAAGAATGCACAAGTACAGTATTAGTAGATACAGGTATATGCCAATCAGTTTTTGGCAAGAATGAAAATGGTGTCCCTTTTCAATTCAGCTCTTGTTCTGAGCTTCTTGTTGTGGTTAACTTTATAGATATCTTCGCAATTTTGAAGCTTAAGCGATATACAGTAGAAGTCCTCAATTACGTACGGCACAGGCCCAAAGCCGTTCATAATTGCGGGTATTCGTAAAATCAGGGTTGACCCAAATTCCTATATATTACACTGGCATAAATTAGGCCTAGGCTAGGCCCACAGGCCTACGCAGCTAAGTTTGAGGTGGTCTAGGCCTACAGTAGACAGTTTCTAAGCATCTGATCCCACTCTAGGCCCCAGACAAATTTGTTTTTAATCGGATGTTTTTACCTTCTTAAATACCTAGATTGTGGATTTTACTCCCAACATAACTAACATAGATACTTGTTTATTATATATACTGATCATTCAATAAAACAATCAAGCACTATTTTATGTTGACTTTTAAAGCTGAAAACGATGATTAAAAGAGAAGTAAAATTTGTCGCATGCACATGTGTGAAGCCATGATAAACAGTGAATTTGAAGAGGCCCATTAGATGGCCTCCTTGAGAATTACATAGTACTGTATAGTATGGTATGTTGTGTTGTATACATGCTAATAACAGACTATTCAAGCGAATTTTTCTTCTTTTTTTTATTTTTCACTCGCTTTTCACTTTACTTTTTATGACGTCATAACCTTGATTTTACGTTCGTAAAATCAGGCATTTGTTAAATCGGGGTTCGTAATTGAGGATTTCTACTGTACTATTGGTTGAGACTCATTTTGGCGCCTCCTCTATTTCAGCATCCCGGGCATTTTGGGGCCACCTTTATGTCTGAACCCCTGTAGTTAAACTTCTGATTACCAATCAAAACATTGCTGACAACTTAAAATTGTATGTCTTCCATTTGTATAAAAGAACATTTTTAGAGTAGGAATTGATTGGTTTCCCAAACTTAAGGTTTCAATCCATTTCATTTTTGTACTCTAATAGCAAGGCACTTTTCTACAATGCTTCATTCTACATTGCTTCAGTCTACCCAGCGGCGCCAATAGGTACCAGCTGAGAATTGTGTGTCATGGACTAACATCCCATCTGCGGGAGTATCCAACCCTCATTGCTTCAGGCAATTTTCTGTCTGGTCAATTATTCATTATGATTGATACTCTAGAAAGTTTATTTCCTTGTTTCTGACACAAAAACTCACCTAGTGGGATTGGATCTATTGGACTCACCTGGTGGTATTGGCACCTGGTTAGCACCACATGTAGGCCTGAAAACCTGTAAGTGCACATGTATTTCTGGAGCAGACTCAACACTTATAAATTCCCATGATGATAAAACAGCATTTTCTTTAAAGTACTGAGTTGGAAATAAAACTAACATAGGGGTAGAAGAAGCATGTGCTGATATAGAAACAGGATCAAGTGTTGAGAGATGCGGATAATAACCAAAGGCATCTATACCAAGAACATGTGAAGGTATATTTTCAACTGAAAAAGAAAAGAATAAAATTTGTGATACAATATGTAATAGTAATAAATAATATTACATTTAAATATATCTATAGTAAACTTGCATAATATAAGTTAATATTACATTATAATTAATAATAAAAATAATAACATGTGAATGTATATTTTTATATTTAAGACGATATCTGCTGGGTGTACTTGCTATTATGACTGTTTTTTCATCTTTTGTTTTTTTTTTAATTCATTTTTTTTTTCTTTCTTGTACTATATTTTGGGGTTGCCAAACATTGTATAGGAACCCTGTCCCTCCTGGCTTCTCACTTCTTCTGTTATTTGTTTTTGAGGAAATTAAAATATTATTAATATTATTGTTATATTATTTTCACCTGGAAAAAACAGAAATATTTTTTTTATTAACACACAATAATAAATGCATATTGTTACATAATAAATATAACTATGAATTGCATATTATAAGTTAATAATACATAATTATAATGAAAATAATAATGATGGTACTAATAATATTAATAATAATAGTAATAATAATAATAAACAATAATAATAAACAATAATAATAATAATAATAATAATAATAATAATAATAATAATAATAATAAAAAGAAAATAAATATATATACAAATGTACCAGTAGCTTGTTGGTACTAATATCTCAGTAGAGTAGAATGTTAGAAGCTGTATCAACTGAAAAAGTACCTTGCTGATAGAGCGTGGGATTGGACAGTGCGAAATTCAAGTGCCAAAAAGTAAATCCTTGCCAAGACATGGGGCTCATAGAGCTGGAGCTTATCCCCGGTTTCTGTATCGTGAAGTGGATAAGAGTGTGATACATGCATGGGTGGGATGCTGGTCCACTCCCAGCAATCTGCTAGTACCCTTTGATACAGCTGGGTAGACCGAACTAATGTAGATATTAGTGCCTTGATCCAGGACACTGCATCAACAAGTGCTAAACAAAGTCAGGCTACAAAATTTCCTCCAGTTTTTAAAAATCAGTTTTACAATCAAAACATTTTTTCCCTCAGGAGTCTAACTTCACAGTTAAAAACTCGAATCTCAACTGGTGTACCATCAACCCCCTACAGATCAAAATTTAGCAAATTTGGGAATGTATATGTTCAAGAGTTTATGCTAGTCTGTACTCTACCTGTTTCAATAATTGAATGGTCTGGTAGCATCCACTTGGCTATAATCTGACTGCCACCAGTAACTGTCAAGTTAACCTGCGGAAAGCTTGAAGAGGATGGATCAGATGGACATGATAAGTAGCCATCGACTGGATGCAGCACCTCGATCTCTGCAGTTCCTGTTTGGTTTTTTCCACTAACATTTAAAATGGCTTTTATGGTATAGTTTCCCGGTGCACCATATTTGTACAAAATCGATGATGGACCAGAAAATACTTGTCCATCACCGGTTTCCCAGTTGAAGACTGCAGATGTTTTGATATACGTGATGGCATTAATATCAACAGTGTCAAAGATGTTACCGTATTTGTCAACACTCAGGTATATATCATACAAATAAAAAGCGCCCTCTACAACTGTCATGTTGCATACACTGTTGACATTAGTGCATGCATCAGCACATTCCGCAGTACTCCTACCATCGTCAGTTTGTCCACATATACAGGTATGCGTTTCATAAATAGCAGTGTAGGTGTATTTCTCATCAAAACAGAATTCTGCACACAGCTCGGTATTATATTCCTTGTATTCGTGCCATGCATAGTATAGGACCAAATGTGGTTGTCCATCAACAGCAACACAACTCATCAAGTTTTCAACTATGAATATGAAAAAAACTAAATGATATTATTCATATGTTCATATTCATCTGTATGTGTTAACAAAGGTAACTGAAATAATGACGACAATTATAAACACAAAAATAATATTGATTACTTTAGTTTAATGCACATAATAGAGGATGATTAATGACTATGCTGATCAAAGACAAATGATGATAATGATGTTAATAATAAAAAAATAATGTTGATAATGTAAAACACTTTAATGATGAAACCAAAAACAGTGCATATAAAAACTAATTTTTCTATTCAAAAAATGTATTCATCAATTTCTACAAAGAATACAAATATTTCAAAAGATATGTAACAAATTATAATATGACAAAGTGATATATAAATATAACAAAGTGAAATTGTAAATACACATCACATTTTTGAAATAATATATACAATACATTATATAACTCACCAAATTCAAAGTCCACATCTAGTAATTTTAGGTTTTTCAGGGAATCTGGTTCTGCACAGATGATGTCATCATAGTCAATTGATACGTTGTTCTTTCGCTGCTCAACCAACCAATCACGAAGCCAAGTAAGGCGAGAATTGCATATCCACTTGCTCCCTGATAAAGTTCTTTAACCAGAATAATGAACAGAATATAAAATATAGCACTAGCTATAGTTACAAAGTATAAGAATAGTATAAGAAAAGTCAATAATAATAATAATAATAACAATAATAATAATAATAATAATAATAATAATAATATATTTATTTTGCAATTGTCAAGAACAATTTCAGCCTGGAGTGAGAATAGGCACAAGCCCAACAGATACTGCATTCACTCCACCACAGAAATGCAACTATATAATATTTGAAAAGAAGAAATGTATCAAATATGTGCTGAGATGAAATGAACTACTGACAGAAACAATTGAAGGAGGCATAGAAGGAAAGTGACCTCTGAACTGAACTGAACTTTATTGGAACACTTTTGTATCAGTGGCACACACCATCTGGTGGTGCTTCCAAATAACAAGCAACATTTCACAAAACACAAAGAAAAGACAAAAAACAATCAAATATCTAAAAACGAATCAAAATGATAGAAAGTAAATATTAATTAGGAAAATGGAAGGAATATTCCATGACAAAGAGATGGGCTGCCAAATATACAAGGCGGAGCCTAGCCGAATAGAGCAGTAAAGTTTCAGTAAATTACTCAATTACACTCAGTACTGTTGGTCTTAAATTTAAAACACACCTAAAAGAAGGTCCTTGTCATTTGAAGAATTACCATAACTACCAAAAGTAATAAAAATTTGTTTCTTCCTTTCCTTCTCCTTTCTTTTCCTTTTCTCTTTCTTCTTCTTTTTTTCCTCCCCGCCCTTCTTTTTTTGAAACAATTCAAACGACAAAGATAAATTTAGGTGTGTAATAAAATAATAAATAAAGATAACAATAAATAAAGACCTCAAAGAACAGTGTTCTCTCAATTGAAAAAATTTTACTGATAAATTTTTCCATAAAAATTCAGCTATGAACATAGTGTGTGGCATTATCCCTTTTGAGTGGGGTTTAATGACTTGAAAAAACAACAACACATATAGTCATTGCCTAGGTATAGACTGGAATGATGTTCATTTATTGAAAGAAGGCCAGCCTAAACTACCTAGGCCTAATCAGTGGTTTTATTACAATCTCGAAATTTTTACTGGTTGGCCAGTTATTTTTTCCAGTAAAATTGACAGCTAAAACAGCTTTAGCAGAACACTGTAGAAAAAAACGAGTGATGATGTTACAGTAGATGACATGAAAAAATAAAGGATGCGAGGAGTATGCAGACTTGAAAGAAAGAGCAAAGATCTCTGGAGGTATTAAATTCTAACCAGTCAGAAGACAGAAAAACGTAGACAATGATGATGATGATAGAGAATAAAGGTAAAGCGAATGACCCATAACTTGCAGCGTCATTGTGCAGAATTGCGTATGGGCGTGGTCTGTGAATACCTAGCAGCCATACAGAGGCGCTTTGTGACAAGTTCACACCATTCCACTACGACAGGGGCTGAAATGAACCATCACATCAGGGTAACCCCCTACTCTTCCAAACTGGGAGCTGGAACCAGCGCCGATGTTAAGGCTGTAGCTAGCGGCGCCCCTGCTTACCACTCTGCCAATGATGATGATGATGAATATGATGCTGATAAATGATTTTCATCAATTTATTTAAATTAAGAACAACTTACATTTTACTGAGAGTTCCAAGATTATGAAAGATGCCGTAAGGTAGATTTGATAAAGAATTGAACTGCAGGTTGCTAGAAAAGAAAAACAAAATTAATTTCATATTGTCAAATGAGACATATCTGATAAATAAATCCTGTCTTTCAAGGGTATTCATTATATTAGATAGACAATGGAATTAAAGGTATGAAAAAAAAAGACTTACATTTCATAAATTGAATGTAAATTTGCAAAGACAGATTCAGGTAGCTGTTGTATTGCATTAGAACTCAGATGCCTATGAAGAAAAGGTAGGATTGAATTTTTAAACATGGTCATTAACAAATTCCAAAAAAAATTGTTAAGGTATAATATGAATTGTTTTAGCTTTTGATCATGTTATATGCACATATCTTATATGAAATTAAAAAATATACAATGGTTAAACCTTAATTATTCAAATATATTAAGAATCAAAGAGTAGAATAAAACAATACTTACAAGGTTTGTAAAGATGAAAAATTTGAAAGACTTTCAGGATGCAAGTTAGTTATATAATTGTTGCTCAAGTCCCTGAAAGACAAAATTGATAAATTGAAGTGAAAATTTTTTCTTTATTTTATCCGTAAAGTAAACTACTCTTTTTGAGGGTTAGAAAGTGGAATAGTTTTAGTCATAAGAAAAAGTCCTACTCAGGGGTTTATTTAAGAATTTGAGTAGCAGGAGAAATTTGAAAGTAACAGGAGAGTAAATTGAAATCGGCCGGGGGTATAGGGGGGGCCGCCTAGGCCCCCATCGCGGTCGAATGCACCTCGCGGTCCAGGGGCAGAGCCCTGGTCGGGGGGTCAAGGGGGCGGAAGCGCCATTGCGCTCCAGGGTTTTAGAGTTTTTTAAGCCCATTTGATGGCATTTCTCTACATCATTTTTTTTTTAAACAGTTTTTCAGAATCAATTACTGAGCTCTAAAAAAGTTGATATTTTTACATATTCTTCATACATAGGCCTACCTAGCCTAAATACTGTAAACCAGAAACTTTCGCGAATTTGATAATTTTGGCCGTTTTCGCGACATTAAACTTTCGCGAATCTCAAAAAGCCTAAATTTAATTCATGAGAGGAGTATCATACAATAGCTGAAAATATCGTATCGTGAGTTTAGGCCTAGGTTAGATAGGCCTACAGCCACTGTGTAGGCTACAGTATCTAGAAGCCTGCCAGGACTTCAAACACATTGATTGATGATGATTGAACGTCGTGGTATGCAGGCCCGTAGCCAGCATGCTTCAAGGGAGGGTTCTGGGCGTGGAGTCCAAGGGTCCGCCAAAGGGCCCCGGGTGGGGTCAAGGGGGGCGCTAAGCCCCTGTGGGGGCCGGGGGCGAAGCCCCCGAAGCCAGAGCATTTATACGATTTTAAAAGCAT
>NW_022753254.1:206873-238416 GCF_011630105.1 Anneissia japonica
GAATAATGTCAGTTAATTCTGACGAAACGTGAAAACATTACCAAGTATATTTCCTTGCTAGCCTAGCTAGCCTAGGCCCTGGCTAGCTCGATTACAAAATAAATAATAAAATCGTTCGCAAATAATAGTCCTCATATAGGCTACGACCCTACCCTACCTAGCAACGCTAGACCTAGGCCTAGCCCGAAAAAGTACACCGGTCCCGCCGCCAGGCAGTATCATGAGCATGTGGTGAAAACAAGGGTGAATTTTCTAACTTCTTAAATTTCGTGATTTCTTCGTTGCTGGCCTTGAAGCAAAAAAATCGGTTATCCTTTCTCGGCGCTTCATCCTCCTCCTAGGCTATTTTTGGCGTGTCGCATGTCCTCGATCCCAAAGAAATGAAAAATATCGAGCACCCAAACTTTTGTGATGACGTCGTGCCAAAGTAAATAAACTACGGAGCACACGATTGGTCAAATAGCCTAGGCAACAAACCTCTCATTATATTTTGAAGTCTTGCTGGTTACGTCATTCAGCTGGCTGCAGCTTTGTTTTGATTTCTACGATCGATAGCGACAAATAAACAGTGCCAAAAATGCTCCCATTTTGTAATAAATTGCACTATCTTGGAAGCGGGGGATAAATTGCACTATCTTGGAAACGGGGGATCGTTTTCTGGCTAAGGGGGTTCGCTGGCAAAAGGGGGGTTCGCTGAAAAAGGGGGGTTCGCCCGAACCCCTAAAAACCCCCCTGGCTACGGGTCTGTGGTATGTCATATGATACGGAAAATTAGTTTCCCATTTGAACTTCTTAGTATACACTGCACAGTGGTTGCACATGTGCAATCACATGCAGTGATGATCAGAACCTCCTTGATTAGTATACTTACTGAGTAGGTTAGAATAGGCCTAGAATTTACAAATTTTTCGATCTCAACATCGGAATTTAAGGTCAGAATATTGATTCAATAATTGAAATACATTCTTTTTTAAGTTTATACACATTTAATAAAATCCACCAAAAAAAATTGAAAATACAATTTTTATAATGATGAAGTTGTTTACTTTTCACAAATTTGAAATTTGTGGGGATTCACCATTTAGGCCTATGCCCTAGATCTGCGTTGAAGAGTTCTGCGAGTTCATGAAATGGAGTCTGAAAATTGGTAGACATTTTTTAACGAACTTTCAACTGAAAGGAACTTCGAAATGAGTGCATACTATTGCAAATTAACTTCGTGTAGGTAAATAAGGTTCTTTACAGGCCTGTTGCGCTATTTATATTGGTGGTTTTTGTATTAATTTTTGTACAGCATTGATTGAAGTAGCCGGCGAAAACATCGTAGTAGCCGATCGAATGCGCCGGCCGCCGGCTCTTCAATAAACCCCTGCTACTGTCATATAGGAATTGAACCTAGAACCCTGGGATTAGAAGGCAAACATCTTAACCACAAAGTTATTCAACCCACTCCAGATATCTGTAGCACTACAGAAGATTAAAAAAAAAAAGCTGAATCAATCATAAATAAACAGAACTTGCCTAAAAGTAGTAACACACAAATTGGACAATTTCTGTTGTACTACAATAAACTCAGTTCTATGACATTCAATCATTGTCATTTAAATGATATTATACTCAATTTGCCTACTTTGAATCACTTCAATAAATTCTTAAAAATATAATCTCTTAATAAGGCAGTAATATAACAATATACTTGCAAAGCGCATAAAGCACATAACTTTGAACAATAACATTTTATCTCTATGCGCTGAGAAACCACAGCTAAGTGCACAAAAAAGGAAGAATACAAAACCAAAAGAAAATGAATAAAGTTTAGAATTAAAATAAAAAGATTAAAGATGGGATTTGAGCCAAACCTGATAAAATAAAGTCAATCCACATACTATTGTTTATATTCTAATGGACTTCCCATTCAGGGTGTGAAAAAAGATTTTAACAGTTATATAGACTTATTATAGTTATATAATTTTAGTTGATCCAATTGTTAAAATAATATGAGTTTGTACTCACTACGACAATTGTAGCATAAACAATTTATAAACCAAAAAAAAAAGATGAAAAGACTTATTTATAAATATTCATGAAATTTTCCAAGATAAAAAGAATGAAAATTATAATAAAATGTGGTTGAAGATGATTGCTTCTGAATACTTGTCCTCAATTCCCAAAGGGTGATTATAATCAATTTATCAAACATGTTTCCTCTCTCTATCAAACAATTTGTTGAAAACATGTTTTTGTTTAATGTACCTGTACAGGTGACAACTGCTGTTCCCACCTAGTGCCAACGGAATAGATTGTCACGCATCACACATTCCTAAGCACTCTTACAAGAAGTCAATAACAACGTGTTTATGTTCAACACTTCTGAACAAACGTCAACTATCCCAATAGACTTCTGCTGAGCAATGCAATGTATGGTTGCCAACTATACTGTACCAATAGCTTAGCAACAAATTTGATCATTTTGCGGTGTAACATCATCCATGATGTCTGGTTCTGAGAGGAATCATATTTCAGATATTAACTTCGCAGGTTCAAGATTTGGAATTGAGGGGGGCCCAGGGAGGATCTTTCACAAATGGAGGGTTTAGACCAATCCCCATCATGATTGGGGCTGAGTAGGAAAAAATATGATTATGGGACATCTAGATGGCCAGAAATGGCACTCTTGGGCTTTTAAGTAAATGGTAATACAGTTTCTTTTTTTTTCTCCACTTTTAAAGTAATTTTGAAAAATTTAGGGGGCACAAGCTAGTTGCCCACCTTTGAATCTGCCACTGATTCAGAAAATAGATCTGTATGTAATTATTTTTAAGAATATAAATTCTTATTCAAATTATACAACATAATGTCAATTTGAAATGAATCACCTCGGGTATAAGTGGACAACTCCCCACCCCCCCAACAAACAAACAAAAAAAATAAAAATTGGTGTACAGTATCAACCCTTCTTGCATTTAATCAATGTTTACATCCATCCATGCATCTACAGCACTAAACTCTCATCTTAACTTGATACGCAAAAATCTACAACGAAGGTTACTGTAGCACCCATCTGGGCACTGTAAACCAAGCTACGGTTGCATGTAATGATTGACCCAACATGACATAGAGAACAGTGATTCTGTTTCTTATGTTGTTACAGACCTTTTTTTCTGATCTAAAGTACACAGTACAATTTCCTGGTTTCCAACATAACATTAAATAAACAGTAGATGTGTGTTGACTTTTCATGACACTGCAATTCACGTATTATAGCTCTTTACCCATCCTGTCATCCTTAGACATTCTTGCCTGTCACTCTAAGTTTATCCACCCTACTTTTATTGATTGAAGGACTTTTTTTCTATAATCAATATTTGGTAAAGTAGGCCTACTGTACTGTATTGAAATGCCATGGGTATGGCTACAAAAGACATATGATGTTCTGCACTCTGTTGTTCTGCTAGTTTTTACATACCATCTTCACAATCACCCTGCCAATCTAAATGTTTACTGAACATCATGTAAAATCCACATATATAAATGATTGACATTAATGTAATAAATTGATACCAGGGGCTGGATTTATCAAACTAGAAATCAGCTTAGATTTATCTTAAGTCCATTTTTTTGCTTAAGTCAAATTTATCAATATTGCTTTAACTTAAAAATTGCATAAAATTAAAAAGTCGATTGTACGCATGAACCATCTAGGACAATTTTTAAGCTAAGAATTTGCTACAGATGGTTTAATAAATCAGCTTATATTTGCTCAGGGATATTTAAACTTTTTTGACTTAAGACATTTGCTAAGCTGAGATTAATGAATCTTAAAATTTTGACCGCAAGGGGTTTGAAAAAATAGTATCGACCACTGCCAGACTGTTTAGCAACTTTCAACACTTTTCCTATTGAGCTCGTTGAGAGTGGTGCATATGTGATCAGACTGACATGTAGTGAATATACAAGAACTACAAACATTTTAGCATAGTACTAAACACTTTATTCTAATCACAATCTGTAACCCTTAACAATAAAAAAGAGCCACGTTTGGAGATTTACGCAATTTTCGCAAAATAAAGCTGAGATTATGACGAACGAACATGCTCAACTTGCTGTTCTTTCTGTTGGCGACGTACAGTACTGCAGAATGTGTGAGTTGGGGATCGTCTTTCACGTTGAATAAAATCAACGGAGAATACAGACAGAACAGCTACATGTGTGTAAGGGATAACTTAGAAGTTCCGTTTTTTTTAATTAGTGTAATTTATTTGATTTACGCAATTTTCGCAAAATAAAGCTGAGATTATCGGTATTTTGTGAAAGTAAATCAATACCGCTCTACGCTAATGTGAACAAACAATTAGTGAAATACTTACGTTCCAGACTGAATATAGTGTTCAAATTGTTACTACAGTACATGTTGGTAATTACTGTACCCCATCTATCGGATTCCATAAAAAAAAACCTGAAACACAGACCTGTGTGTTTGGCGGTCAAGCATTACATTACCAGACACGGAGATCTCCGTGTTTGATGAGCAGAGTATTTACCATGGCAACTTAACATACCATTCTACAGTATGTATCAGATTCACCTCATATGATGTTCAATATGTTTTAAAAAATAATCATTACTTGATCATGTGAATGAATTTATGGTGTACGGTGAAATTCTAGCATGCTAGAAAAATAATAACCAAAAAAAAAAAAAAAAAAAACAAAAACGACAAAAACGAACTTATGATTAAGAATCACTATTAAGTAAAAAGAAATTTGTATTTTGTATTAATTGTCTTGTCCAAACTACTGTATCAAATTTTATTTGATAAAAGCATGTGAAATGCTTAATATGGTCATGATGCCGTCAAATCATGACCATAGACAGTCAACTTATATTATAAAAAAATATTGAGACACATCATGACTATCCGTGGGCATACAACGGTTTCTGTCAAAAGAAAATATAAAATTGTGAACAAGGTTTAATACAAAAAAGCACTATACAGATCTGAAGACATTAAAAAAAAGTAGGACGTGTGTTCTAAATTTAGATTGTCTATTGCTTGTATAAGCTAGTCGTATGTAAGAGCTGAGATACTGTACAATCATTCTTAAAGATGACTAAGCACAGAACACTCGCCTACTTCTCATAATAGCATCCACAATCCCAAAGGGATCGCTACGATTGAGTTATACACATCAAGCAAAAGTAAACCAGACCAACCTTTAGGGTTAAGGTAACAGAACGTACTACACTGTAGATTTGAATGCAGTTCAGCCAAGCAATGGGGTACAACACAACCCATTATGCTTATTCCAATGTAAAGTAAACACAAACGCAAAGTTAAATATTGGAACTAATCACTAAAGGAAATCTGATATTTACAAGTTGAGTGACAATTTCCATTAGACATCATAATGTAAGTAGACAGGAATGAAAATCTAAGATACAGGTCTCCATAATTTACAGTAATTAATAAAGACCCTTGAAAAAAAAGACCACCTTCATTGACAATGTCTATTATCTTTATTATTAGAGACCAAGCTACTACTAAATACCATGCAAACCCCTGTTTCAAAAGTGGTCTTTAATTAGAGGGAGACCAGTACTTAAAAATAAAATTTAAGTAATAACTTTACTTGTACAGTAATACATTTAATGATTTATTCACCATATAACACTGAAATTAGAGCAGCACATTCTACAGTAAAATGTCTGTAGTAAAAGCAATTATAATAATTAGATCAATAACAATAAACTCCATAACTTTAAACAGCCCTCAAAATTAACTTCAGCATTCGGCAGCGCCGGCGTCTAGGCACCCGTCGCCGGCGAGAAAATTGCCGACGTGCAGAAACGTACTGCTACTTTTCACGAATAAATTACACTAATTAAAAAAAAAACGGAACTTCTAAGTTAATCCCTTACACACATGTAGCTGTTGTCTGTATTCTCCGTTGATTTTAGTGAAAGTGAAAAGCGATCCCCAACTCACAGTACGTCGCCAACAGAAAGAACAGCAAGTCGAGCGTGTTCGTCATTACCAAAGTTTGCTATCCTTTTGACTGTGGTGGCTTTTATTTTAGGAATAAATATGCCCAGAGTATTTTAGTTTTAATTCGTTTTCACAAAAGTAACATGTAAACATATTTCAACATCCATGGTTAGTGCTTATTTTTTATCACTGCGGCTAGCCTAGGTCTACCTAGAACTTCACAGCACTCTGGGGATCCGATGGTCCACGTAGGCTTGTACTAGTACTAGCCTAGGTTTAGGCCTAGTACTTGACAACTTTTTGAAAATGCCGACGTAGGACCGGCGTCAATTTTTTAACGTCGGCGTGCTTTATCCCTAATTTTGAGGGCTGTTTAGATAAAAGCAGAATTAATTATGCGACTCTTAAAACTGACTTAAAATTAAGGGAGTCAAATGGCCGAGGCAGGGACACCGTAACCATAGCCAACAATATCGGCACGACTTTGCGGCCGACTTGCTCCTATTCTGGTGGTGGAACAAGTCTTTTCAGACAAGGACTATCATAGACCCAGTGTACACAAATGCTCATTGCACTTTAAAAAACCCAGTACATCTTTCGAGATGAGTAGAGGGTACCGCAGGTGCACTGGTAGATTCGGCCCCTGTCGTGGACAGAAGAAAGTGCACCATTTTACCAACTGCAGAGGACATGAAGCGACCCTCAGGGGAGGAGAAAGCATTGAAAAGTGCACTCAGTCCACTGAGCCTTTAGCTAGATTTACACTACACACGATAACAACACGACAACAGAGACTTTTCGATTGAGTGAACAACGAGCACGTTCACGTCGACTGCAGGCGACCGTCAACGTTGTTCACTGCTCATGGTGATCCACCGCTGAAATCAGTTTCGATTTCAGTTGACGAGGAGTCAACATGATGACATTTTGAGCAAGGATCATGCCTAATACCATCATGGCGAATCTTCATAGAGTCCGAGAAGCGATCCTCTTCGGATATTTCAGCAATGTGCTTGACGATGAAAAGTTTGTGCTTTTGTACAATACTAATTGACCTGTAAACTGTAAACTTGTTCGATGTCAGAGATGAAATTACTTATAAATTGCATAGGCTTCTGCTTTAATATGAAGATCCTATCAGCGGGTCCTGTATCGGACGTCATACAGTCAACAGGGCGAGTAGATTTGGGTCGACGGTGAAAACCGGGGTGAACGCCTTCTCAAATCTGGTGGTGAGCGAGGGTTGATGATCGCGCACACGCAGTGCTTGAAATGACATCAGTCAGGACGTCGATCGTTGACGTGAAAATCGAAAAGTGCCTATTATATCATCGTGTAGTTTGTTTTCTTCAACACTGTGCTCATCTGTATCCTGTCGTAATCGTGTCTAGTTTGATAAAGCTTTAAATTGGCGTATTATATGTTTGTTACTATTATAATTATTATCATTATTATTATTATTATTATATTAATATTATTATTATTATTATTAGTAGTAGTAGTAGTAGTAGTAGTAGTAGTAGTAGTAGAGTAGTAGTAGTGGTAGTAGTGGTAGTAGTAGTAGTAGTAGTAGTAGCAGTAGTAGTAGTAGTAGTAGTAGTAGTAGTAGTATTAAAATGTTATCACTATACTCGGTGATTCATTTGATTTTGAGAATGAAACTAGCATATTTAGATTTTTTTTTTGACAAATTTTGTATTAAAATCATTTATATATTAATAGGTGGCAATTTGAAAATACACTTTTGTATTTATTTTTTTTAATTATTTATTCAGGTTTTAAAACAATTAGAAAAACAGTACAAGACTAGAATACAATTTTACAATACCATATGATTCAAATATATGCCTTAGCCTATATAAAATCTAAAATATTATCATAGTGAATTCCTACTTTTTATATTTGTATTCATGGGCCACAAAAAAAAACTGCCATCGGGCCACATGTGGCATGTGAGCCGCACTCTGCCCACCTGTGCTTCACATTCTTTTAGTTGTGAGCA
The DNA here is from genome assembly GCF_011630105.1 of Anneissia japonica. Lineage (NCBI taxonomy): Eukaryota > Metazoa > Echinodermata > Crinoidea > Comatulida > Comatulidae > Anneissia > Anneissia japonica. The sequence goes on from NW_022753254.1 coordinate 214,862, forward strand.
AATTATATTATACTATTGTGACAACTCTTCATAATTTTCTAGGTAATCAGGTTTTTATTCCTTTTAGAGACTTATAACGCTAAAGCTTGTGTGTCCCTCGTTTGAACGAACTTTAACAGACTGTCTACTTACAGTACTTTAATTTTGAGTACACAATGAATATAGACTACCTATGAGAAAAAGAAAATGCAAAAAGAAAAATGTTCAAAGGTAACTTACAGATAGATGATCTTGACTGCTAGAGGTTCAGAAATAGATGGAAACTCCCAGAAATTCAGATTAACGCATGACACTTTGTACAGATCCTCTGCAGTAGTATTACAACTGCAGTTGTTTGGGCCCAAATAACACAGCGTGGACGTGGCATTGGTCGTAGGTTGTGCAGCAAAGCAGACAAAGAGGATGATAAGCAACTGAACATACTGGAAGGCTGGACAGCCTAAGTGAAGAATCTTCACCAGGTTCGACAATTCCTTAAAGAGATCTCTAGGCATCTCCAGTTGAAGTGCTGTAGTCCTGTCGCAATTGACAGGGGGACATGGAACAGAAACATCAAGTCCTCACACATTCACAATCTGATGAATAATCAAGGTATCACTCTGGGAAATGTCTCTAAAAGTCTTCTTAAACTTAGCAACAAAAATTTGCTGTTGAAGTAAAAAAGAACAAAAAAACCCTGTAATTTTCCTGATACAGTATTTCTCTGATTACTCTCAATTACAGAGCAGTGGGAGTACAAACAGTTCATACTTCCTCGGGTTAAGGCCTACTACCCTTAAAAAATTAGGCTGATTTTGGGAGATGAATTCTTTGCTCGTGCAGGGGTGGCACCAGTGGGGGAAAGGAGCCAGGCACCACCACCCCCACCGTCGGGCAGACAAAATTGTATGTATTTTCAAATAAGTTGACTCTTATCAATAAAATTGATTAATTAAAGTAGAAGTATTTGAAACCCCTATTTAATCGTAATACTGAATTTTACGGTAGCTTCGCTCCCTTGACCGCTTTCGAAAAATTTTGAGTGATGGCGGACCGCGTCCACTTTGCTCTCATCGGGGACATTAGCCCTCCCATGTGGTACCTCGCGCTCCTTGTCGGGGAAATCCTAGCACCGCCTTTGTGTTTGTAAAAAAACCACCTACCAACCAGTACTTTACCAACTAAAAGACCAATTTCAAACCGTACGGTGGGCTTTTGCCACAGGGGCAGATCAAGAGATGCCAAAAGGGGTGAGGGGGAGGGGGGAAGTGGACCGGAAGAGGGCCGAAAGTATGAAATTTATTTGTTACGCCTGAAAATAATCTGAGGCCCTTTTTTCTTTTTTTCTTTTTTTTTTTTTTTTTTTTCCTTTCCAAAAAGTGGGGGGGTGGGAAACTGGGATCCATGCCTGTGCCACCTGGGAATTGCTGGTATGTGAAATTGGACTAAAGTAGGGAAGGAATTATGAATCATGATCTTATGAGGAGACTTCAATATGCAAAGATATGCTGTATGTGTACTGTACATACTGATTAACTTATAATCTAATTAGGGTTTATGAATTCAGAGGTTTGCCAACTAAATTAATACAGTATTAGAGAGTAAAATAATAGCTACAAAATAGTAAAAAAATCATTCAAATCGGACATTTCCTTATGAAGTTACAAGCGTTTAACCACACAGCTGTTTAAAGAACAATATATGAGAAATCAGCTTTATGATTTCAGGCAAATTCTCATGCAGAAACTATCTTTAAATCCTTAAAAAGTGTTGTTTTAACGTTCAAAATGGGGAAATTAACAGCATAGAATGATGTGTAGATATATAAAGTTTAGTGCAATAAATTAGATTTTTAAAAATTTGACATTCCAGCATGTTTTGGCCATTTTCTCTGAAACACGATTTGCGACGAGTGACTGGTTTGGCTTGTCTTTGCCACAAATAGTGATGGAAAAGTTACTTATCAAATAGCTGGTCTTTGCATGGTGTCTTTAGTAAGCCTGCTGTGGGAGGGAGTGTGTTGCTGGCAAGGGAAGTGATAACACTCATCATGTAATCTTAAATGGGGAGTGGTACCAGCTGGCCCATAATATTATGGTAGAGGAGTAGATTTGAATGCTGGTCTGGTAGTACTAAAGTCCAAGCTACTGGTCTTCTTATCTAGATTTAGTATATTTTATCTGTCTTGTTCAAAGGGCTAAATTCCAGAGGCAGAATATTATGAATTAGCAGCCAACAACCATGTAACACTGATTGTGAATTCAAAACACAATATCTCAAGAGCAGATCCAGCGGAGGGCCCGTTCCCCCTGTCAGTCAAGCCAAAAAATTAAAAAAAGTGAAAAAAAATTGGAGATAAAAATAGGAAAAAGGAAAAAAGGAGTGTACCGTACTCGCGCGAATAAGTGCCCCGTTTGAATAAGCGCCCCTCTCGAATAACCGCCCCCTCATAAGATTTTGTTTTTAGCAAGTCAATAATCCAATCAATCCTGGGACTGTGGCTGTTGGCATGATTTGAGCTGTAGAGTGGAAACACATTCTTCTTTAGTCAATATCAAAATAAGGATATTTCTCTTGGACAGATGAGAGCTCCGATCCCTGGACAGACAGTATATTCCAACTTTAATCTTTTTACATATTTGTCTATGTCTTAGTTTAGTCCTACTCCTATTTTTCTTTTTTCGACCTTAAGCACATTCTCATCTGAGTTTTCAAGAAAAATACAAGGATCCTGCCATCCTGCTAGTTTCAATCGGCCGATGGCCAACAAGCTAAACCACTAAACACCACTAATTGCATCTGCTATTTTGCTGTTATGTAAATATTCACGCATTCTTGTTATGAACCATGTTCTCTGGACGATTATCTTCTCTAACCACCATTCGTAATATCCTTATATAATCTTTTTTTCATTCAAAATTGCCTCTTGAATTTTTAATTATTAAAATAATTTCCCATTGGAACCCCTCGATTTTCATCTATTTCCATAAGCGCCCCCTCAATTTCCACTCTGTTTTCATAAGCGCCCCGTTTAAATAAGCACCCCGTTTGAATAAACGCCCCTCAGAAAGTGCAAAAAATATTTTTTAAGCGCCCGGGCGCTTATTCGCGCGAGTACGGTACCTATGAGTTCAGTGGCGATCAAGCATTGGGTCGGGTGATTATTTCCCACTTATTTACACCAACCATGGTGGGGCTGATGTGGGCGTGGTGGCAAAAAAAATTCACCCCTGTATCTGTACAACACAGGAAGTCAACAACACATAGGAAATGTATACAATACAGTATGGCATTGATAGATGAAACATACATTTGTGAATAGAAAGTCAATGGTACATAATTATCACGTAAAATATTAATATTGTAATTTTTTTATCACAATTTTTTCCATGCAAACTTGTATACCTGCTATCTGATGAAACAAAAAATAAAATTTGTATATAGCGACCTCTATGTAAAAATCATTAACTAGAGCAGCCTAAAATTCTATTGGTGGAACTGCTACTGATTACAGTCGTCGATCGGGTAAAGATTTGTTAAAATAAGTTCATATGGCTGTATTGACATTTTAATGACGAATTCACTTCATTTTTTTAAATTTTAGGGTATAATCGGCCAAAACAATACCTTTAAAAATGTTTATAATGCGTGAAATAATACAACGTAGGTGTAAGACTTAAAAAGTGGATGCTCATGCGTTACTCACGCATTAAGACGTAAAAAGTGGAATGCTGATGCGCGAGACTCATGCATTGCAGTATGCGAGACAGTTGACAGGTTAACATTTTTTTTACCAGAGATTCAACAGACAGGTAATATTAAATTGATAAAGAAAAACCACATGCACGGCTTAGGCCTAGGGCCTAGTTAGTTGGGTATTTATCGTTAGTAATAGTAGTAGTATGCCCCATAGGAAGGGCCTAGGCCTAGGCCCTACCTACAGTAGTACTGTAGACACTGTAGGCTAGACGTTTGGACTAGCAGTTACTGTATGATTTGTGCAGGTACAACAAGTTGAGCAAACTCACCTCCCTTAAGTTCAATGCCAACATTTGGAAACCAGAGAGTAGGCTAAGTATCGAGATTGCAATCACAAGAAAGTAAGCCTACCGTTTTTAACCAAAACATCAATCACACCACACACACAAACAAACGTAGGACTAGGAGGGCCTAGCGCAGTAGGATTCTGTTGAAGATTAGCTTTGGTTACAACAAGCAAGCCTCCAAATTAAAGAAGCCCTCGTGAATACATCACTCTCACCATAGTGTATGTCGAAGTACGTCAATGTTATCGATCGCCATCAGTATCTTAGCAAATAGCCTAATTGTGCAGAGAGTAAAAAAGCATTACCTTCTGTCAATCCAGCCATGGCTTCTCATCTCCTAACCAACCAATGTACACTCTAGATGGCGCTCGTTCATTCCATACAGGCGGATACGATCGATTACGTTAATAAAAGTTAATTTGGATTAATTTATTTATTGCTCTCGTAAAATGTGTGAATATTTGCTAAGGAATCTGGTTAATACGAATACAAATAACATAATGTTGTGTTGCTTCATATAGGCGTTTAGTGACAACACAACGTAAACGTTTTAATGGGCAGAGAAATTCCGACATTATTGATCCCTGTAGATACTCTACCAACATAATCAATACCAACCGATACTTATAAATCACGGCCACATCGATCGACTAAACAATCACTTAAGCGTTTAAATATGACTTAAAAATGAAGACAGTAAATAAGGATAGACCCTCTGAATTTCATTTCGTGCTATGTGACAAATTTTCTCCCCGGATACCTCCCATTTTTAGATTCCACCTTCATGATAGGTTGGCGAATGACGTAGGCCTAAATGGCGAACCAGTAATTAATGGTACTATTGGCAGAATCAGAAAAGAATTACAACGGATGGTAATTAGTGAATGGAAAGTGTATAAATAAAATCAAAAACAGAATAGCACATGCTAGATAGGCCTTCTGTGAAAACAAAAAAAACAATGTTAAAAAGTAAAATGACTCGTAAACAAAAGTAAGCTGCTACGTATTGTCAGTGTAAAAGGATGTGAATTGTGGATAACTGAAGCCATGAAGAGGAGGATAATGCTTTCGAAATGTGGTGTTTCAGAGGAAGTAAAATATAAGTTTGACAGGTTTTACGAGAAGTGAAGGTATCATGCTGAACCAAGTTTCATGGAACAGGATAGCACAACTCCATGGGTTATCATGCAAATTGTGGTTGAATAAATGAAATAAAACCTACCGAACAGAACCGAGCATCATGTTCAATGTAGAATTCGGAATGTATTTTTCTGTAATGTAGGCCTATTCTTTTCAATTAAAGTAAGTCGTCACGTGGGAGAAAAGATGCAACTTTGTACTTGGTTTCGTCAGTGTCAGTATAAAATCAAATTTCTATTTTTGAATTCAGTGACTCGTCTCGTTAAAACCGTTCGACTTTGTTGTTTACGTAATTAAATTATTTTGCTATTGTTGCCAAACGTTCAAGGGCGTCAATCCGTTGTGAAAAGCGGGAAGACGAATTGCAAAAATAAGGAAGTCTTGGGTCGTAGCCCAAGCGTACTATGCTGGGGTCGGGGGGGGGGGGCGCCCATCCCCGGTGGGGGTAGCCCCCGGAAGCTCTGGCGTTACACAATATATTTTTTTTGATAATTCCATATTCGTTTTATCATTTTATTATTTTAACATCAATTTTATTTTTAAAATAATATTCAATTCATATACATCATTGTGCACAGTAAAAAATTAGGCCTATCCATAACAATAAATAAGCATAGCTGATTTATTGATCTATTGGAAAATTGTAGTTTTATTTTTTAATTTAATTGTAGATTTATTTATTGAAACAGCTAACTTAAATACGATAACAACATTTACACATAGGATAAATTTGGAAGTAGCTGTGTATACAAAAATTGAATAAGCTACAGAAGTTGCGGTGTTTTTTATATAGGAAATATTTTATTCTTTTATATATCACAAAGGTTAGGTGGTCTGAGATAGGCTATGAACGTTGTATCCGGAAAACAGACCTAAGACCTGTGGTCTAATAGGCATAATTATGTTTCTGAATTATAGCCCTTAGTGGTGGTAACCTATGGTGGTGAATTTGGCACTTTGGTCAATCGTTGACTGGTTTGGCACGTCAGTGTTTTACCCTTTGCTGTTTTGATAGCATTTTCGATGGGTCCTCGATGATAATTTCTATTCCGGAGATGTCTGGATAGTTCTGTGCGATTTTGAAAAAAATCAAAACCCGAAGAACAGTTGCGTCTTTGCGCAATGCTTGGCTGAATGGAATGTTTTTGGTACAGTGCGGGGATGACAGCTGCTAGGGAGCAGGTACATATCAGGGCCGGCGGAACGTTTTTCAAATTGTGGGGGGGCTGTCTCTTATACACATCTAGATGGGTATAAAATAGGAATATATCATGCAGATCTGGAATCGAATCTAGGGGGTGGGGTCAACATTAATCCCAAAAACGAAAGGGGATCCGGGGTCCTCCCCCGGGGAAATTTTGATTCCTAGATGGAGGGAAATGAGCTTTTCCGACTTCTGAGGTGTCTTAATTACTTTAAGTTCTTCAAAATTCAAGGTTTTCCAATCATGAAAACGGTCAGGTAATTTTTCCCATTGTTATTACAGTAAATAGGCCTTATGGGTGTACCGGTATACATACATTAAAAAAAAAGAGTAGTTGCATACGATTTTTTTTCCATGAATCGATAAATCCCAAAAAGAAAGAGGGGTCCGGAGGTTAATTTTCCCCCTGGAAAATTTTGATTCCTACAAGGCGGAAATGAGTTTTCCCGACTTCTGAGGTGTCTTTTAATTTCTTTTAAGTTATTCAAAATTCAAGGTTTCCCCTCATGAAAATTATTATAATGAATCAAAGAACCCAAAGACAAAAGAAAGGTTCAGGTTCTCCCCGGGAAAACGTTGATTTCTAAATGGTGGGAAATAAGCTTTCCCACGTTGTGAAGTATCTTTAAGCGACTTTAATTGAAGTTCTTCAAAATTCAAGGTTTTCCCCTCTTGAAAACGGTCAGGTAAATTTTTCCCATTGTTATAACAGTAGGCCTTAACATACATAAAATAATTGAGTAGTTGCATACGATTTTTTTTTTTCATGAATCGATAAATCCCAAAAAGAAAGGGGGATCCGGGGGTTCTCCCCCTGGGAAATCTTGATTCCTAAAAGGCGGGAAATGAGCTTTCCCGACTTCTAAGTTGTCTTTTAACTACTTTGAAGTTCTTCAAAATTCAAGGTTTTCTCCTCTTGAAAATTATTTTAAATCAATGAACCCAAAGAGAAAAGGGAGGTTCGGGTTCTCCCCGGGAAAATGTTGATTTCTAAATGTTGGGAAATGAGCTTTTCCGACTTCTGAAGTATCTTTTTGCGATATTAATTTAAGTTCTTCAAAATTCAATTCCCACTCTTGAAAACGGTCAGGTAAATTGTTTCATTTGTTATTACAGTAAATAGGCCTTATGTGTGTATCATACATTTAAAAAAATGAGTAGTTGCATACGATTTTTTTTCATGAATCGATAAATCCCAAAGAGGAAGGGGGTCGGGGGATTCTCCCCCGGGAAAATTTTGATTCCTAGAAGGCGGGAAAAGAGCTTTCCCGACTTCTGAGATGTCTTTTAATGACTTTTAATTTCTTCAAAATTCAAGGTTTTCCCCTCTTGAAAACAATTCCATGAATCAATGAACCCCAAAGAAAAAGCAGGATTCTAGTTCTCCCAGGACTTTCTTTTTGTTTTTGAGTTTTCCAATGGAGGGGGTCAGGACTCATGACCCCCCCCCCACCCCCAGATCCGCCAATGCGGATACTCTTTCCCATCCTTCTCCTTCTTCCCTCTTTTTTCTTGCATTTCTTTCCGATCATACAAAAATCTCCAGACATTATATATTTTATCCCAAAAAGGTTGGGGGGCCCCACCCCAGTTCCGCCGGCTATGCATGTTTATCCGTGGGTTTACGAAAGAGATCTGTTTTAAGTGCACCGTTTTCCATGGTCACGGTAATGTCCAAAGCCTATACTGCTAGTGTATTTGTTTCAGTGAATTTGATTGCAGGATGAGCTGAATTAATGTTCAATAGGAACATATCCAAACTATCTTCACCATGGGTCCAGATCATGGAAATATCATCAATGTAACAAACCAAACATCTGGTTTCTTGGGCTGTAGGTGCAGGAAGTTGGCTTCAAATTGTCCCGATAGATAAATTTGCAAAAGATGGAGTCATTTTTGTAATACAATATTGGAAAATTTATCACGTAAATATATATAATGCAAGATGCAGGTTGGAGTGAATATATTCATTTAATATTTCTGACACGCAATTTCCATTACTGTACTTCCTTGTTTTGTGTACTTTTGCTGAATATAAAATTACTTAAATATAAATGTTACCGTCAAACACATACATATAAAAGAACAATTATTTGATGTAAATTGAAATTTTATTAGTACTGTAATTATTCTCCGAGACTTAAAATTTACCAGGATTTGAACTAGAATCACAAAAATGGGCATGCAAAGAAGAATATTATATCACAGGTGTGCAAAAACTACTGCACGTTCTTTTACTTCATGTTTTTGTTTGACAGAAATGTAGCTCCAGGCGCGGACCCAGTAGGAGAATACGGGGGACACGTGCACGCTCCCCACTGTTTGACCACTGAATTTTAAAATATCAATGTTGTATTGAAATGAGCGATACTCACTTATCTATTCTGAAAATTTTGTGGTTCCCCCACCCCCATCGGAACACTCAGTTGGCAAAACTGGTGGTAGCTATTATGTGTCAAGTATATCTTCTGCTCTCATTGTATTTCAGCTTGAGGGCTAACATGCAAGTATGAAAAAGCGCACAGGCATCGTTTTTTCGGAAGAGACATTTTTAGCTGTTGGTCCTGGCAGAGTACAGAGTACAGTACAGGATGGCGGTCTTCTGGTGTATTGCCCAATCACTACCAAAACAACCCCACTAGAAATGAATCTTAAGACTTTCATGGGTTCTCCTTGGTGTTTGCACCAAAAGTTCAACCCAACAAATTTTGATTTCACCAACATGAAACGAGTAATCTGAAAGTAATAGTCCCAAAAAATTGTGAACAAAATGAAAATAAACCATTTTATACCAATTGTGCTACACAAAGCAGCTGTTTTCATAAATCACCAAAAATAAAAATATATAAAATGCTTTAATACTGTCAAAAATAGTATTTATATCTCCTAAACCATGAAGAGGGTGACCCTCTATACACCAAAAGATGGTAAGAGAGCTCGCAAAACTCTTATGACTTTTAAACACCAAGTCAACAGAAGCAGACATCTCCAGTTTCTGCATCTTTTTTTCTGGACTCCTGTTTTGGTTTTTCTTTTGAGTTCATTGTTTGGTGGGTAACATGCTCACCTTTTACAGGAGTCCCAGGAGTCTCATGGCAATCAGGACGGCCTCCCGCACTCCCACAAGAAAGCAATAATCTTCCGGAAGATATAACTCGTCTCCCGAAAATTCAAAATATCTGCCTGACTTTTGACTACTATTTGTCTCGCACAATTCGGTGCCGATGGATATCACCAAGCACAGCAAAATATAGTAAGATGTGTTAAGGAAGCTTTTTTAACCAGATCTCCTGGAAGTGACTTCTTCAAACTCCTGGGGATTCCTGCTTTTAATCCCAGGATCCTGGCCTGACATTTAATCGATAGCTTGGTGCTAGATTGAACTAAAAAGCATGTTTTCTCCAGAGTGATTTTTTTCAGACTTTTTGAAAGTGTTGGGTACAGTGGCATATCTAGGAGTTTTGAAGTGGGGGATGTTAATGGGGGAGCGCAAAGGTGAAATCGGGGGTGGGGGTGCGATGATCAGTTGAGGTGATTTTAGGTGCTTTTTAACAACTTGACTGTGATTATTTTTTGTGGGGGAGGTGTCCGAAAGTGGTTGAGTAATTTTTGGAGGGGCGTGCACCGCCTCGCACCCCTAGATACGCCACTGGTTAGTTGGAATGCTGGTTAACTACTCTATATCAATTTCCAAAGGTACTTTTCCATTTGTAATTTTTAGCTTCAAAAGATACTAGTACCAAATTTTGAGACTTTACATATAGTTAAGCTACAGCCAGACTAAGTAAGAGTCTGCGATTGACCTGCTGCAAAGTGCGACCAAGTGCAATTCTAGGCTATAGCTAGCTCAAAATTACAATTCATTCCTGAGCATAAAAGCCATTTCAGTTTGCACATTATATAGGTCACTGTTTTAAAACCATAAAATTTCATCTTCTGAAATTCTTAATTGAACACACTGCATTCCTACACACATTAGAGGCCAAGTGAACAGCCCTGGTTGGGGCAGTTTATTGTGTATACTAACCAGTCTACATGTTGATAAATGAACATAATGAATCAACACCTTCAGTCATGTGGTTATGTACCCAATTTTAAGTACCATTCTTTAAAACAAAACGATTTTATGCAGCATACATATTAGATACATTACATTTCAAGTAAAATAATAATTTTTAATACATTACACTATAGGTGCTCTGGTAACACAATATCACACAGTTACAAGTAACAATTCTAGGGCCAAAGTTGGATGGAGGAACAGGGCATAACAAATACACCTGTATCCATCTTGATGATTGTCAAGACTGAGTTGCAAACCCCATTGGCTTAACAAATTCTCCTGAGGTCCCTGGCTAAGGCTCTTGGGCTTTACAAACCTGGGGGCTGGGAGGACACATAGAGTCCAAGAGGGATAAGAAGCAAAGCTCTCATCAGTTCAAGTGTTTCTAAATGTAAAGAGGATATTTTGATATTAAAGTTTTACACGCTCTTCTCATTAAGCAGCCCCAATCGGCCCATTTAAGGCCTATGGGCCTAGAAAAAATTATTTACTGTACGGGGGTCTGGCACTCCTCTTTCAGCCATTAGAAGCTCATGGTTGTTAAGCCACTGGCAAGCCATATAAAAATTATAGCAATCCACAGGATGACTACATAAACCCAAGTTGGTTTCAAACTACATCTTTCTCCATTTTAATACTCCAATTAACTAAAGTGTCTTTCTCTGTGCTACTTGGATTTAACTTCTTCTTACTAATGATCATGAGCAGCATAATGAGCGGCAGATGGAGCAGACTAAAACGAAACAGTTGCTTAGCAGACTGTGAGTCCGCCCTTTGGTAGAAGCGCCAGCTGAGCCACAAGAACCAGAGGTTTATGGGTAACGTGTCCAATGCGAATGCCCATGTTGTTAAGTCTATCATAGGTGCTAGCGTACAAAGACCGGTTATTGCAAGACAGTGGCGAAGAGCGACTCTCCGACATAACCCTGGATCGGTTGTTGCCATCATGCGATACCCACCTCGGGAATAGTCTTTTCTTAGATTCCAACTCAAAGCATTAAAATGTGGGAACTGCCAAGCATATAAAATACCAGCTAAAACCCACGCACCTATAAAATATATAAAAAAACAAAAACAATGGAAGTTTGAATAAGAAATCAATAATTTCCATAATAGACAAAATATCCTTTTATGTCTCATAAGATTTTTCTGGTAACATTATATTATTGTTTGGTTTTAAAGCTGCATTCAAATTTGCCCTGAACCAAAAATCAGTGTAGGCTACTGATGCGCTGAATGAAACATTTGACATACTAATTCAATTTTCTGATCGGTTTGGTAGAATATCCGATCCAAATATTTGGATTCTGTGTGAATACTCCTTAATTGAAGCAATCTATAATTCTTAATATGTTAGACCCATAAGTGCTAATATCGTCTATGCATTTCATATATTTTGTTCTGCCTATATACTGCATTATATACCGCATACATAGATTATTCCAGGCATCTGATTGGTTAAACAACAAGTAATTATTTCAACTATCACTCCTAACTTATGATGCAGTTTGAATGATATTTCATCAATTCCTGGGGAAAAAAGTACTATCACATTTAAATGACAGTACTTTTTTGTCCCGTCGCAATGTAATCTCTTTAGGACCCACTGAATGTCACTGTGTAATTTATGACATGCATGCACGTTAAAGGGGACTACGAGAAGAGAGATTGGTCCTTTGACAACCATAAGGTCTCTACTTGGTCGGTGCACTTTTAATTACTTTTGTTAGGCCTTGTAGAATCTATGTATGGGGTATATAAAACAAATACAAACTGCTCTAGATTTGGGGAACGATAGCCCCTTCTAGAAGTGGAGAACGTAGCAATCAATATTTGTATACTATTCACCACACAATAGACTCCATTGAATGCTCACCAACAATACTCCCAATCCTCCTCTTTGCCTACTGTACATTATTAATTCACAAATGCTGAACCCATTTCAATAAATATGTACCTGCTTCTAAACTTCCAGAACATGCTGACCATCCTATCAGAGGAGGCAATGCCCCAACCACTGCCCCTACCCAAGTGTTAACGATGCTGATCCGTTTCAAAGGGGTGTATGCCATGGTGTAGAGGGCCCAGGTGGTGATGCCGATGACTGCTGAGAGGGGGTTAACAAAGAGTCCAAGGATTGTAAGACCAGAGAGGCCAGCTATCGCTGCAAACCCCACAGAATGTGTAGAGCTACAAAGATTACAAGCACAAATTTGGTTAAAAATTTACTTTAAAAAGAAATATGAGATCTTTAAGTTACAGAGAATACAAGGTTTGTGATAAGATTAAATTTAACGAATGATTTAACAAATTTATTTATGAGCAGACATATTTCAATGTAACATCATTATCATTCTCATAAAACGACTCAAGGTTGGTGCAAGGTTTGCTTTCCTTTGGTGTACATGGCGCCTTAAAACAGGCAAAGGGAATGGAAATATATTTTTATTTGTGAATTTTCACCCATGAATCAAGATTTGACGGCATGTATTTTATCTGTCAATCAACAGTAAGCTCCTCATCTACCAAGTAATGATGATAGGAAATTCTTTAATAACTACATCTTGTCTATATTATATAGTAGACCTACTGGTGAAATGAATAAAATTATAATCACCTGAGCAGTCCACGTACTAAGACTCTATTCCTTGTTCTTAGCATCTGGGAATCAAAAGGTACTTCAAAAAACTAGATAAAAAAAAAGTTGAATTAATTTTGGAAAGGCTACAAAAGGTTAACAGGTTACAATAATGCCAGAAACCATGGTAACAGCACTTGGAATTTAATGGTCTAGGCTAGACTGGTAGTAGTGTAGAGACTTGGTCCGAGACCATGCTTTGACGACTGTATTTTTTGATTGGTTTTACCACCTACATCTCTTTATTATTCATCAAAAATGTAAGATACTACCAGCAATTTAACTACACATCAGACAGAACCTACAGTACATGCAAAATTTTAGTTCATGTTTTTACAAAGCCAAAGTGACCTCACATTTTTATGCCTAGGATGACTAGGTTTATATTGTTTGTAACAACATAAACAAAAACATACAGTACAAATAAGTTTGAAACACAATTAATATATGCATATTAAAGTAGAGGTTTAGGTGTACAATGGAGGTATAAGGACTTCACCTGGTTCATTGCATTGGCTGAGCAGGATGTAAAGAATGTTCCTAAAGACATGAGGGCAAAGGTCGTTGGCACAAAATCCCCTGATGACATACCATAGCCTGCCATTGCAGATAGCACAACCAAACCTGAAATACATTATAAACAAGAGTACTAGTAATGATATTCAGTTTTTATACTGGACTGATAATGATTTATTTAAAATTATTTATTTATTTATTTTAATAATATCCACAAATCTCAGAAAATAACTGTTTGAGCTTTAAAATTTCATTTTAAAAAATTTCAAAAATTTTCCTTTTGCAACTGATAAACTCCCTCATGACATGAGATAAAACATCTCATAATTTGCAAAAGCATATAATGACCAAAGGTCAAATAAATTTACCTGTAAGTCTGCTTTTTGAGAGTTGCATATATAATGAAGGCAGGTCACTTAATTGCACTTTGTTCTCGACCCACTTCGGGAGTTCAGTAACCTGTTGTTTATTTCCATCATCTGGCTCTATAGGACATGGCACAACGTGGGCCACTAACTGGTCGGCCACCGATGGGTCTTCCTTCTTAGCTTCATTAGGTCGTAACCTATGACCCGGTATTTGTATTTTATGTAATGTTCTATCTGATAAATCATTTTCATTGCTTTTTCTATTTATTATTTCATCTTCACATAAATGTCTATGTATTTTATCAGAATCACATGATTTATTTACTTCATAGTTTTTATCAATTGTATCTTTGGTTTCCTTTAATGGTTTAGCACCGGCAGTTGCTAGTTGAGGTGTTTTTGTTGTCAACTGCAAAAAAAAAAAAAAAAACAAGAAAAGAAACCTTCGTTATTCAATCCATTCAACAAGTGCAATTCTAATAAAAAATCAATACAATTTTATTGTTTTGTTTTTTTTTCTATACTTTTGTATGGCTTTAATAAAATAAAACACAAAGTAGTAGTCCTCAAACTAAAGGGTTGCCAATTACAAATAAATGAGAGGATTGCAAGACTATTGAACATAATGAAGTTTACATACTGCCAAATTTTCCAGTACAGTAAAATATCATTTAAAATTTTTACTTCAATTTTGTTTACAAGTTCAAAACATAAGAAAGTATAATACATACTCCAAGTATTGAAATGCACGCCATCCTGTTGGGATTCAATATTTCGACATTAATAATGTCATCATCAGGAAATTTTTCATTTTCTGATGATGACATAATTAATGGCGAAATATTGAATCCCAACACGATGGCGTGCATTTCAATACTTGGAGTATGTATTATATTTTCTTATCTGAGATTAATCAGTGGACCTTTCAGTTCAAAACATGTTTTGAGTATACTTTTTAATAACGTTCCGAAATATGGGTAATGTAGCAGCAAGTTGCCTAGGTGTTTGTTTGGGTCATCAGTCATAAAGTCTGAGAACTGCAATATAGAATACAATTTTGAGCTTATTAATACTTTCTATTTCTAAATCTTACATAAAAATGGTAGTGTAGTACTTGTGTCTTACCTTTCTTAAATCTTTCCTAAATGATGACGAAAGATGGCGCACTCTAGGACGGAGAGAAAATTTAGACCTTGGAAGCTGATTAGTTGCGATGGAAAATCTTTGTGTACTTCCTATACGAGGCAATGACACATACATCTGCCGGCAAACACCTAGCAAGTCAAATTTTCAAAAGAAGGTTCAAGTTATGGCATTTCATATCAAAATATTTTAGTTCAGACCAGTGGTGTATCTAGGAGTCTTGAAATGAGGGGGGGGGGGGAAGAGCCCCTAAGGTGAAGGGTCATACAGTATTATGTTGTGGGAATTAGAATATTTCATTAATTCTAATTCGATTCCAAGTTTTTTATTCATCAAAATTGTAAATAGCCGCCAATGACTGAATCACATATTTCTATTTTTAATATTTGAAGTTTGCAAGAGATGTAACTTAAACAATAACAAAAAATAACTATTGAATGACTATAAACATTTCTGGGAAATCATTCAAATTTTTAATACTGTAATCATACAGAGAGGGTTAATCGGATTCGGACCTGTAAAATCCCTGAAGCTTGGCAATTCAATTTAATTCAACAAAACATTTATTTTCTTCCAAAGGCACAAGAAAATACAAAATAGCAACTTTACAAAAAGTACAACTTTTTATTGATTGATTTGATTTCATTTGATTTGGCATCTAGGCCTATCTACACATATATTAAATACAACAATTGATAAAATATGTCATAAAATTATTGAAACAGGAAATATTAAAATTACTTTTTTTAATAAACAATTATGAAAAATATGGATACAAAATTTAATCAGCACTGTACTACTAGGATCGGATGCCAGTCAACTCACCCCCTAGCAAACTAGCCCCTTGCAATCTCGCCCCTTACTTACAAACATTCCCCTTCCCTTAACTTAACAAACTCGCCCCTTACAAACTCACTCGCCCATAAAAAGTTGACTGGTTCCCCTACCTAGCTAGCTAGGATCTAATGAGAGCCGCAAACTAACGCGCGCACCTAGAGCATGAGCTCCATAGAATACCCGCTCGATTGAGTGTCTAGTAGTAGGAGGCCTAGGGCCAGGCCTAGGGGGCCCTAGTAGTAGTAGTACGTAGTATAAGTAGTAGGCCTAGGCCTAGTAGTACGCGAGACATGATGGATGGAAAATTGTACCGGCTGGGCCTAGCTGGAGGCAGGTATTTAATTATTATTTATAGCATGCATAGGCCTAGCCTGTTGTTGGTGTAACTAGTCAAAATTTCAGAGTGGTTTTATTTAAAAAAAAAAAACAAAAACAAATAAATTGAATATCATATCACTTACCGCAGCACATGAATTTCATGTAAGCTGCCATGTTGTGTTCTAAAAAGTCCTCTCGGAATGGAATCGGATCCGCTCGGTTTCGCTTCCGATACGACATGCTTGATTGAGCACGCAGAGCACATCATCGACGATTTTCTATACAAAGTTATGGCACCTGCAGGTAAACAATCTAAAGAACGAAAATGGTACCAAGGTAAACGAAAACAGCCATATAAAGATGCGTTCCAAAGAATGAACTTTCTTTATCAGGTAAATTTGCCTTTACAATCTAGATTTAACTGATTTTCCAGATCAATAAATAGGCCTAGCCTACTAACTATCCAAGACTCGACTAGCCTAACCTCTAGGCTCCTAGGGCCTAAACTAGGCCTAGGCCTAGAAAGTAAGACTAGGCATAAGGCTAGTAGGCCTAGTAGTAGTAGTAGTAATAATAGTAATAATAAGTAGTAATATGCCTACTTTCTACTTCTTAGTACTAGCTAGCTAGGCTGCCTGATGCTGGCTTTGCGTGTGGGCTTAGTGGTGAGTGACAGGTCTGGCCGTAGATTTACTTGATTCCCATGATGTAACTTACCTGAGTATAGAAGCCAAGCATACAATGCTTATTGGCCCCTCGAGAGTCGATGAGCAATCTATACTATTTCGTGTACGGGGCAAATTTTACCGGGTGGTCAGCCCAATGCCTCTCAATTACAGATTTAAACATATTTAGGGATGTAACATTAACGTCTTCCTCAGACAATAAGTTTCAATTCTTAATAATTCGCCTTGAGAATGTCCCTTTTCTCAGATTAGCTCTAGAGTAATGGTGCTTTAATTTGAATGGCATCTAGTGGCACTATCAACATTAAAATAAAAAAAATAATCTTTAGAAATATTATCAAAACCATGAACAATTCTAAACACTTGCAATAAATCTGCACGCTGTCTTTGATACTTTATCAAATTTTTCTACAGATAATCTATTCTCTAACTCGCTTTTCTTGTTTAAAAAGGAATCATAGTTTGTATACATGAATTTATAATTATAAATTGAGCCAATATTTTCTGATAAATTAACATTACTTCTATTATTATATCCATTATTTCTTGTATTCACTTTAGACACAAAATTTCTTCTTAGAAATCTTTCCGTATCTAATAACTTAAGTCCTTCTCTCCTTTTTTGAATACGTTCATTTAATTCTTCTTTTAAAACCCTAAATTTTTCACGTTCGCTCTGGGTTCTATCATTACTGACTGCACTATCCATTTTTCTAGCTATCTCAAAAGTCTTCCTTTTCGACTGCTCATTATTAAAGATGACCTTAATAGGTCGAATTCTAACGCCTCGTGCACCTACACGAAAAATAGATTTAACATTATTTTCAAAATTTTTATTTTTCTTGCTTGTTTTTTGTTTTGTTATCAGCTACATCACTCTTTGACTCCTCCAATCTATATATCATTAAGTTATTTTTATGTCTATTTTTTTCCTGTTCTTCAAATTTATTTTCAATAATTTTATCAACATCAATAAAATCTCTATCTTTGGATACAATTGCCTCCATGTTACGTTTAATTTCCGAGATCTCATTCTGCATTTTTTCTTGGGTTTTTAATAGACACAAGGGAATTCATCACTCCCCAATTGTGACATTACAAGACCTACAATACCAATGGATACTAGAAATTCCTGTTTTAAGACATTCATATGTTTTCTTATTGATCGACTGACAAGATATATGGAACCATAAAGAACAAAAGTCACATTGAAGAGCCTTATCATTATCAGAGACCTTAGCATAACAAGCTCCACACTTGTCCCCTACTGATTCAGAGTCCCTACTAGACATAATTGACACTGCTGGGCCTAGCCACAAAAATCACTCGAATCGTTAGAAAAATTATGAAAATCGATGTTTGATAATATATTAAAGGTGCCTAAGCAAAGTAATTAGTCGTTATTTAAAAGATTTGAGATACTAAAGAAGAGGAAAATCACTCAGGCTAAATAAAAGACTGATTTTACCACAACCAAAAGAATAGCGCCAGCTCTGTCTTGGTAGAGGTAGGCCAACACTAGATACTCAGCCAATGTATGTTAGTTAGGCCTGGACGTAAGTAGGCCTAGCCTAAGTTTACTTTTACTTCACACTGTGAAGTATTTTATTTGCACAAAGGATATCTTTAAAAACACTAAAATTTATATGGAAAAATCACTAGGAAAATAGGTGCGCAGAAACGCAACTAGGCATAAACATAAACTAATACATTGTTTGTAGGAGATAGGCCAATTCCTATGTTTTTTTGCAAAGATTGCATGAAAATCAGCCCTTTTTTTCTGCCTAGTCCTAATTCTTGCGAAGGGGATAACATAAATATAGTTATTTTACAATCTGGTCCTAATCCAGTCCATAGCATCCAATCAGATCCCTCAGATCCAACTAGTGTACCACTTCCTTCCTCCCATAATCAAAGTAAGTACTAATTGATCATTGTCAAACTGGTTAGGGGCTGTTTGCCTCTGTCACTTATATACTGTACCCTAACAAGCTTCTACTAAAAAGTAAAACTTGTGGAAGTTATATAGTACTGTACCTTTTAAGATGGCTTTAATTGTCTTATTTTTCCTATACAAACTTTGTAATTGCAGTAAAGCTCAATAGTAACATTCCCACCCTGTTGGAGTAGGACAAAAAGTACATAATTTATGTGACAAATATCTGTGATTTGCCCATAAATGGGTAAGATATGACATCATTATGCCCATACATGGATGTGGTATGACATCATCCTGCCCATATACTGTATGGACATGATATGACATCATCATGGCTATACGTTATTGGCAGTTCACACAAACTTGTTTCATGATAGTGGGGATAGAGGTTTACATTCACTCATTGATTTTCACAGGCTGCTCATTTGACGCTTAAACAAGATCCTGACAATCTTGAATTAGTTCGGTTTTATATATACACTATGAAGATGATAGCACAGCGACTGGTATTAAGAATGTAAGACTCAAGTACCTTTTTCATGATCTGTAATATCTTTCAGGACTACTGACACACATTTAAAGATACATTGCAAGGGTGTATCCAGGATTTTTACTGGGTGGGCCGTGATCATAATTTTTTAGACCATTTCGGTGGGAGACAGGAAAATCGATTACAGCGCCACCAGCTTGAAGCGGATGGCAGGCTCAGTTTCAGAATTTCTGGAATCAAGATAGATTATGTCATGCAATTGGCAAGGTCTTTGGACTCATTGCTGGTACCTCATCAATGCTTTTTCATTGATGTCATCATTGTGAAAAGGCCCTAGAAAAAAATGTCTTTGGAAAAAATGTGGACCTTTGAAAAATTTTGGGGGGGTTCGACCCACCCCCCCTTCTTGCATACATCCATGCATTGTCCCTTGGAAATTAAAAAAAAAATATCATTAAGAAAAATTTTGAAATTACTGTAACTGCTAATTTTGCAGTACCATACATAATTTAAAAAAAATGTGTACCCTGATTTTTCTACTGGATAATGATAATAAGAATAATAAAACACTTCCAGTGACTAGTGTATCTCTCCTTTTTTGCAGTAAAATTACTGGCAAATATTTTTTAAATACACTAATTTCTATGTTAAGTTTTAAAGACGAATGCATTTCATCCTGGGTAGGAGTCATTTCCCAGTGGTCAGCAGTGCTGTACAGCCAATTCTAAAAAAGCCTGCAGACTAATTTTATTTGACAAAAACATAAATATAAATATGATCATGATGACCATATATTGGTACATCATATAATATGTAGGCGGACAACAGTTTTTTGTATAGGAAACTTTTTTCTTTGTGTAATTTATTGTGACTTGTTTTATCGTTATATTATTATTATTACGATTACAGTGAGCCAGAAATTAAAAGGACAATTTGCAAAAAGTGTAGTCTACTCCTTGTTCCAGGTGTTACAGCCATTTCAAGACAAAGAGGTAAAAAAAGAGATTGAATTGCCTGAATCAACCAGAATTTAAATTACATCTATTAAAAAACAAATTGGTTTTTAATTCAAAATTTGTATTGATTAACCAAAGTATTAAGAAACAAGTGTAATTATATTTTTATATCAATTTTTCCCACTAGGCAAGAGGGAGCAACACCAAGTGGTAACGTGCATAAGCTGTGGCCATCTGAAACGTTTCAACTCCAGCAGCAATTATAAGCTCTGGACAGATATTCCAGAGGCCAGGATTTCAATGTTTGGCCCTACAGACGACAAAATGTAGGTATATTACACATACAGTAGGTGGTGCGTAGATTTTGTTATAAACACCATAACATCTTCATTATCATCGCCATCATCATCATCATCATCACCATCATCTTTCTCTATAGAGCAATAATACAGAGCGTTCTAAACTCTGTTTAATTTGTACTTATAAAAGCCTAAAAAACAAAATGTAAATAACTGACTGACATACGAAATTAACAAATAATTAAAGAGGATATTGTACACCTAGGCGATATTTAGGACAAAAAGAAAATAAACGACATGACTCATCCACTACATAATGATTTTATTCTTAGTAATTCCTGGCTGCCGCTATAGAAATTCTTTTTTTCTTTCCCTAATTGTATTCATCTACACAATACTAATGTTAAGATGTTAATTTAAGTGCAATTTAGGCCTATTTAAATGCTGATTTCAGTATGTGCTATATATATCATGTATAGATATTGTATTGTTTTTATATTGTTACATACTAATCTTGAATATAATTTATTTATTTATTAATGTGCTGTATATGTTTTTTATTCTTTGTCAGTGGAAACTAACTTCTGACTTTTCAAAGAATAAAATTATCTTGTATCAACAACATCATCATTGTTGTCCTCATCGTCATCATTCATCAACATCATCTTCATCACCATCATCATTATAATTATTTTCATCATCATCTTCATAATAATCCATCATCGTCCTCTTCATCATCAACAACATCTTCATCATCATAATCATTATCGTCATTGTCATAATCATCATCATCTTCATAAAGTATTTTGAATTAATTATATATGGTATGGTAGTTTTACCAAATAATGACTCTTGATTGCATACCAAAGCAGATAAATGTTTAATGTTTATTTTACCAAAAAAGGCCTCTTGCCCAAGCCAAATTGACCCAAAATATATGGTTATTTTTTTGTTCAATTATTTTTTTTTAAGGCGGAGCCTGAAAATATATATTTAACTAATTATTGATTTTAGCTTTGATGATAATTCTTTACTTACAAATTTTTAACTCTTCATAATTTTAACTAATATTTACATTGTAAATTTTCTGTGCTTACTTATCAATTTTATTGTAATGCACATTTGAACATTTTATTTATGGAACCTGTGCTATATAAATTAATTTATTATTATTAATTATTATTATATCCGTAATGTAAAATCATATATATTAGCTATATACATGTATAAAATGCAGTTATTTATGAAGCTAATAGCATGTTTGTATTTTATATTTAATAATATATTTGTTGTTGTTAAAGATATTGCCTTGCAGTGGCGTATCTTAGAGTCTTGAAATAGGGGGAGGGGGCTCGATGATTTAGTGAGTGAGTGCTAACATGCAATATAAAGTGATATGTGGCTTTAAGATTCATGATTTTTTTAAGAATCATGATTTATAAGTGTATTGTCTTCTATTATGATCTTTTTTATTTTTATTTTGTAGTTATTATTGTTATTTCTTTGTAGGGCATCAAAACTTAAAGCTTGCTTGTACTTGATGACTTTTCAATCAGTCTTTAAAATGAGAATTGTAAACCAAAAATATAAAGGAAATTGATTAAATAAGTTTATTGTGAAATGGTGATTTTTATGTACTTGAGCGTGATTTTTTGCTTCAATTTTGTTTTGGGGGCGTTTGCTTTTATCATTTGTATATACATTATTCTCATTTTTTCCACATTTGTGTTTTTACAGAGATCCTGCTGGAACGTGAGTTGGACACTTACATGGATTTAACGGATCTTGGTCAGAGCCTGCTTATAATATGAATCAATGACACTATAAATGTCTTAGTAACCTTAGCACTCACGACCCATTTTTGAATAAAATCCATACTGTGCAATATAAACTCAGCAGCAATGGTAATCAATGAGTAAAAAGCACACAAACATGAAAGTACAATCATTTATGTAGGTACTGAACACTGAATATATATGAAGATTGATATTGTAAGTAGGAGAGGTTTTGACACAGTGGTTTCAGGTCTACTTGAGGTCAAAGTTTGAATGCCCCGACATTTCAAAGAGTAAGATCGGGTGACACATAATGAGTGCCGAAGGTACGAACGGCGGCTGGGGCCAGGGGACCCCCAAGTGCTCCCGGTCGAATGCCCCTGGACGCTTTGGCTTAAAATGGCATATCGATCGATATTAGTGAGTTTATAATGATCTCAGATACAGTAGTTATTGAAACTTGGAGGTAGAATATTATGATGATGGATGTTAATAATTATAGTAAAATTCATTACAAATTGAAAAAGAAACAACATTTACTCGTATTTTAAGATAAGCTTAAGTTTTGCCAGTGTTTGCGTAAGATCGTAAAATTTGATTGGAATGCGTAAGACTTGCGGCGAATGCGTACGGGTTGACAGATCTGTATTGTTAACATATTGTTATTGTTTGTTTATAAGACTCACTCTCATTGGAGCAATATAATTATCACTTAAAGTGCCATTACAGTAGAACCTCTCCTTTGGGACACCCCTATTAAGGGAACGGAGACACTTTCTGAGTGTGCAAAATGGTCAAAGCAATACAATTTAACCCCTATTAAGGCTACACTTTTTTTTTTTTATTGTATCAACAGTTGTCTCCAATAAGAAAAAAAATCATTCACATTTTTATTTTTGACACCTAATCATTATTCATTAGTGGTCGTGGGACTGGTTTGGGCCCTACCTAAGCTGGTCAAACATTTCATTTGGGTCTATACCCCAGCTGCATTGATGAGGCCTAGAAGGCCGAAACGGATCCGTCTGCAGATATTGGGATTCCTTCCAGTAGATACTTAGTTTATTTTGTCATTCTGATCGGATTTTCTCTACTGTTCCGTTTTAATTTTAAATAGTTTTGCATTATGTGGCCGTTTGCTGTTTCATGGGTTTTCCC
>NW_022753254.1:238576-240261 GCF_011630105.1 Anneissia japonica
TATATATATAGAGAGAGAGAGAGAGAGAGAGAGAGTAATAAACAAGCGAATGAAAAATACGGTATTATTGTATATTAAGCGTTTATACAAATGTGACAAAAGGTAAAACAAATTTTTTTATTGCATATCTACCTGTTGTATCCATTTTGAAAATGACGTCTAGTACATTTTCATTGTTATCTCCGTCTTTGTAATTTGCGATTCCTGCGAATATATGTCCATCAGTTTCAAATAATGTTGAGTAGCGAACTTTCTTATTTTGTAGCAAACCAATTTGTGAAAACTGTTTGTTTATGTTGTTCCATTGATAAACCACAGATTGAGTATGAGTTGATATAAGTAAATATCGGCTCTCGTTATTCGCCCTCAAATAAAATACATCAATAGGCTCGTATGTCGTAAACAGTTGGTGCACTTCAAAATCACCTAAAAAATGTATAAAGTACTTTAATAATGCCATCCACCTGTACAATGCAATTGCCAAGAGAAACTGATTCTGGCTGCTGTTACCTTATATTTATATCTCACGCATAACTATACCTTTTTATTATTTTTTATGTATTTTAATATATAAAGTATTGCTTTTATATATATATATATATATATATATATATATATATATATATATATACATTTTAAATTGCAATTTCAAAGAGAAACTGTCATTGTATTTTTACTTTCAAGACCAATAAAGTTCTGTATTCTGTATATATAATTTTAAGCGGTGAGAGTTAAAATATTCATCCCAATCCGGATTATCAATCAATCAAATAATTAATATAATGCCAGATTCCTTAAAACAAATGTTATAACATCAAGGTCTTAAGTTTCCTTTTTAAAATGTCGACTGAATGGGACGTCCCAAAAATCATGCTGGAGATAGTTCCATAAACAAGGTGCAGCACCCCTAGAAATGTTACACGTGAAGCAATTAACTCTTAGACGTTTTGCAGTATTATATGAATATAAATTGATTGATTTACATGTGTGCATCAAATACTAGTGTATTGTTTTTCAAAGAAAACCTCAGTGGTTGGTTAAGGCGTTTGCATAGACAAGAGATGATTTCGGTTGGAGCTATAATTTCGCACTCGCAGATCCTTCTCAAACGTTTTCAATATATGATAGTGAGAGATTGCAGGTTTGATTACCACCAGAGACCTCTTTTTTCATATAATAAGGAACTTTCGTTAGTGAAGTATGGCTATGTTCTCACACGGCTGCTAACGGTTAGCAGGATCCACCGTTAGCTGCCGTGCGTCCATACGAGAAAATACGCACTTTACGCAAGAGGACCGGGAGCCGTCGAGAACGGCAATTCGGATTGAGCGCCCTATTCTTTACTGTGGTCTGATGAGCACAAAACCACCGTCTACCTGTCGTACCGTCCTGTTGCGTAAAGTGCCTATTCCCGATCCGGATACCAAAAATATGATGATCGAATCACTGGCCAATAAGAAACTGGAAATTGTAAATCACTTGTTAACCGATAGCGCTTGCTATCTGGATACCGCTAACTGTTAGCGCTAAACGATCGGGCGTTCTCACACAGGTGCTAATGGTTAGCGCTAACGGTTAGCTCCCGATCAGGATACTAGGGCTCTCGTGAGAACCTAGCTTATGTTTGCTACTATTTATATTATTTATAACATCATGTTCCTATATTGATTTATGAAATATATATA
>NW_022753254.1:240995-249617 GCF_011630105.1 Anneissia japonica
GGCATATACACACACACACACACACACACACATATATATATATATATATATATATATATATATATATATATATACACACACGCATACATATACATACACAGATGACCACGGACAGGAACTCGCACATTTTTAAACATCTTAATAGCTCATCCCAATGTAAAACCTCATGCAACGAGGATTGTTTCCGTGTATTGTGTTCTGCCTCAACAGCTAACCAAAGAAAAATAAAGGAGGCCTTACATATAAAATGGGACACGCCCTCTCTCAACAAGAACTTTCACATGTTAATTTAATTTCGTCATTCTGGTGTTCATCACTACGTTATCTTTATTCATGCCATTCTTTCTTCTTTACAATTACAGTCAAATTGTTACCTTAAAAATGCAATGTCATGATGTCTGTTCAAATAGCTATGGTTCAATTTCCATTTATTTATTAAAATACAATGCTTCACAGTTGTTCACTCCCTTTATATAGTAGATTGCATGTTAACAATCTTTACACTGAAGATGGCGAAGGATTTGCCGAAACATGTTTGTTTTGTACCGAGTTTTTTTTAAATAAAATTCATTAGGCCTTGCCTATATGGTATTGAGTTTGAAAATTATTGTGGTATTCTTAAGATGTATTTGCTGTCTGCTACTACACAGAACATACACAGATATATACAAATGATAAATTAACCTATATAGCTATCCAAATAATATTTTTTTATGCGTTTCTAAAAGTAATTAAGTTTTTACAATGAATAATTTTATCATTCATGTCATTCAATTAAGGCAGGTCCAAACACTGTAATAAAAAATTGACTACTTCTCAATCTGACAAACGGAATGTATAAATCATTGGCCTTCTTTAAATTATAGTTATGCCCACTCTTTCGATGATGGAAAATATTTACAATAGAAAGTGGGAGTTGACCATTTGTATATTGAAACATAAAAGCGGCTACTTGGATTTTATGGATATCTGTGATCTTTAAAATACTTAGTTTCTTAAACAAAGGTTCAGAATGAGATGACAAGGATGCCAAGCAAATAAATCTAACAGCCCTTTTTGTAGCTTAATTAATCTATTTAAATTTGAAAAGTAATCACTGGCCCATATCAAATTACAATATTGTAAATAAGGAAGAACAAGGAAAATATATACGTAATTAATTACACCAATCGATTTTGATACCTTATTTGATATATATATTTCTGATTGAGTTTTCCAATATAAATATTCATTAATGATTACTCCCAAAAATAAAGTTTCAGATTTACGTTCAATATTATTTCCATTTAAAGAAATATCAAAATTGGAAAGATTCAGTTTTTTGTTTTTTTTTTGCCGTGGATGAAACAAAATATAATTGGTCTTTTGAGTATTAATCAGAAGTTTATTTGCAGGGAACCAATTTTTTCTAATTCTTCATTAACGGTATTGAACAAAATATCAAGATTGTGATTTGAATAAAACAAAGCATTGACACAACCTGCATGGGTGTCACTAACCCGAGTTAAATCATTTATGTATGTTATTAAGAGTAATGGTCCAAATTGTTTATTTTTTTAAACTATTCAAAAGCAACACCTCTAACACCATAACAGAAAAGTTTGAAAAATAATATATCATGATTAACAACATGAAATACCTTTGATTACTCAAGAAATAAACTTAACAAATATTCTTTATTTTCAAATGAGACATTAATACTATTTACAAGTTCAAGAATTGCAAGGCATGTTGAGTGATTTTTAAAAGATCACCTAATTTTTGGCCAAAGTGGCAAAAAATTATTTACAAAGGCATTTTGAGTAGAAACTATCTAAGAGGGTTTCAAGAGCCACCAAAAAAAGTTGGAACAATTTTTCCCATGGGAAAAAGCGTTATGACCTTTTACATAAAGGTCAATCTATTTTTAGTAACAAACACTGAAACAGTAGGGGTAGTCGGTTCTATCCCACATACGACCCAAAAAACAATTGCGAGAAAACTTTTTTTTCGGGTGTTTTCTGTAGCATAAGGTCTAGAAAAGATGAATATGTATATTTTAGCCAAAAATTGCACAAGCATCAAGTGAAACAAAATATAATTGGTCTTTTGAGTATAATTGAACAAAATACATTAATACTATTTACAAGTTCAAGAATTGCAAGGCAAAGGCAAAGCGTTATGACCTTTTGCATAAAGGTCAATCTATTCTTAGTAACAAACACTGAAACAGTAGGCGTAGTCGGTTCTATCCCACATACGACCCCAAAAAACAATTGCAAGAAAACTTTTTTTCGGATGTTTTCTGTAGCATAAGGTCTAGAAAAGATGAATATGTATATTTTAGCCAAAAATTGCACAAGCATCAAGTGATTTTTCCAAAATGGCCGCCAAAATCTTTAAAGTAGCTATAAATTAAGTACTTTTTGTCTCGGGAGTTTTTTTTTTCTTAACTGAAACCAATTCAAAATTCATCTGATAATGATTAAATAATAATTTTCAAAAATTGAATAATTCCAAAAAGTCATCCAAAATGGCTGCTATACCGGTATTCATTTTTCATATCCGTAACCCATTAAATAATAATAGTTGGATTTATAGAGCGCATCATGCGAAAAAGCCTCTATGCGCTTGGTGATTGAGCTCTTTGATTTGGACATTTTGAGAAAAAAGAAAGTTGAAGTTGTTTTATGAAACTAAAAAAACCTACTCCTTAAACTAAGGCATGGTTGGCCGTTGGCTCCGAGGAGTTCATCCGCCCTTTGTTCAGCTGTTTTTTTTCGTGCTGCTGGGTGTCCATCCACCCTCCCATCAGCGGTCGCTAAATCCACCCTCCCATTGGCGGCCGCTAAAGACCACCAGATGGGGTTGTCGGAATTAGTCGCCGACGACTCGACCGGATGCAGTTTATAACGTCGTGCCCAGGACACTATAATCCTAATCCTAAATAGTAGTCCTATAGTGGTGATTGCAGTGCCTACATTTTCTGGGTCATAGCATTTATCAATATCATTTAAAATATGATTTAATAAGAGCTTAAGTAAAATATAAATAAATATCAAATTTGGAATGGTCTCTATACAGTGGCGTGTCTAGGGAGGTCTCTTATACACATCTAAGTGTGGGTGGGGGGGGGGGATGGTGGGACGCTGTCCAAAAAAAACTTACGCCTCCTTCACATTGGAAGCAAAAAAGTCAGCTCAAGTAATTAAAATCATTGAATATCATCTTATTTTGCAACTTAACGCCCACAGAAAAAAAATCATTGAGCCACACTGCACCTTTGCGTCTCCCCTGTTACATCTAGAACTGTCCCTATACAATTTATGGCCCACTGTTATAATGAGCATTTGTATAGCATTTCCTAAAACTTTGTGCTTCCTAAGTGTCTCGTTGTCAGTTATCTGCTCCACAGCAGAGGCTGGACCAGAGCGCTCAGAAATATTAATGTTCTGAGCTCTTTTAAAATTGATAAGATTGCTGCGGTTTATATTCTTTAGATTTGATAATACCACCCAATCCATGAGCAAACATGTCGCACACAGCTCCCATATGTAAGACTCCTATAATAGTGATAATATAATCCCATTGAAGTCAATATTAAGTTTGGTTACACAAGAAATTGGTTTGATTAACACCTATTAAAGATTAAATCCTGCTCATGTTAATTCCTACTAGTGCAAATAACTTGCTGAATCTAAGATCAAAACATATAATTCCTACTCTAAATCCAAACCCTACCAAAGTAAAAATATTGACTGATATAAAAGTAAGTCCTGCTACTTTAAAGCACCATCCTACCAAGTTTTGTCCTATTAGAACACATATAGATCCCTTGAGGCGTTTTTTCTGTGGAAGGCGCTATATAAATATATGACCATTGACACTGACAGTAATACAGAAATATATAAACATGTTTATATAAATTGTAGTAAAGACAACATAGACAGCAGAATGTTCTGGTTTAGGAAATATTATTTCTCCCACATTTCTCTTCAAATAGATAAATAATAATAACAGTGTCCAGATGGGAAAATAAGATATAGGTAGGGCCTCAACTAGTCCCACGACCACTAGCCCCACGACCACTTAGTGGTCGTAGTTATTGAAAGGTAACAAAAAAGAAATCTGACAAAGAAAGAAAAAAGTCAACCGAGACTCGAGCCCGTGCGTTCCACAAACATGGCGACATGGCGAACGTCAGAACAACTTGATCACAATGGAATGGTGGTTTAAGCGTCCAGAGGAATATGTGGTTCTTCAGCAATGACATGTAACTTGCTTATTATTACATATTTTCATCTTAAATTCAATATTTGTTTATGTATTCCTTAAACTCGATTTACATTTTTTTTTATTGCATGGTATATTATGACCCAGAAAATAAGAAATTTCCACTGCAAATCCTAAGTATGTGCCACTTGCAAAATGTATGTCGGCCATCTTTGGACGCCATTTTGAAATTATAAAAATTTAAGATTTAATAAGCCATAAAACACTTTGTTTAGAGAAAAATGCAGGAATTTCAAAAGAAATGTACATAATCCACTACTTTTTAAGGTATGGGCCAATTTGTTGCAATGACCTTTGACCTTCGACCGTTTCTGACATCATTAATGATATGTTTGCGTGACCCTTGATAAAAAAATGTAGTGGTACTGAACAATTATATTTTATACTTAAAAGTGCATGTATTACGGGTTTAGGATAAGATATGGCTATCTATTCTACCCGCACCACCTTGTTACTATATATAGAATTACCCTTTTTTATGTAAAAGGTCATAACAAATGGGCCGCGGTGCTTATTCGATCATTTCGGTAGGCCTACTGTGTCAAGGAAGCCATAATAAATAAATAAAAATGATTACAGTTTAATTTATGTTTTATTTCTTGTACCAATTGTTTAAACTTATGATCGTGTTGATAGATTTTCGTCAATCAATTCCAATTTGTGTCCACCATAAAAGAAAATGATGAAGAATGATGATATAAATGCTCTTTATACTCAAAACATTGTTCATAATGACTTAAATGGAAACAACATAATAATTAAAGGAAATTATTGTCGCACAGTTATCATTGACGTGTTAATCCACGACAGCCATAATTAAAAAACTGATAATTATGTTCAAATTAAAATAAAGCGTGAGTTACGGTACGGCCTCATACCACTACTAACCATTTTTAATTATCAGTTGAATACAGTATTAGGCTTATTCTATTGGTTGAAAATATTGCAGACAAGCAATTTTTGCTAAAATGGCAAAAATACCTTAATGTGTCGAGGAATTAAAATACGGTATATCCCTGGAAAGCACCAGAGTTAATTGAGGACAAATTATTCCCTCTCTATCCACTGAATATGTAGATTCGTTCGGATGTGTTTGCAATTTAAATCATATTTGACTCAGTGGGCGGGGAGTGGGGAAGGTGTTTACCAGGGATCATGTGATGTGAGATTAGGCGAGTAGCGAAAAAACAATTTTGTGCAAACCCCCAAAATAATTTAGGATTTTTACGATATTTTAGTTGATTTTGTTACTACTTTTTTTTTTTTTTTTTTAAATTGGAGAACACATTTTATTTTATAAGAACACTGAAGCTAAAATTGCTAAAAATTAAGAACAAAATAAGAAAAAATTGAGGCTGAGGTAAAATAGCAAGTGAGGTTATAGTTAAAAAACAGAAAAACCAACTCAGTGTATTACCGTATTTACGATATGTGCGACCATGTAATACCCTCAGTCATTGCTGCTGTAAAATAATAATTTTCGAAGTTTAAAAATGTGTTAAAAAGGAACAGAATAGAACAAGAATTGAGCCTGTTATTGCAAAAAAGTAACAATGGGCTGGGGCAAATTTTACTGGTTTTTTATATTTAGAAAAATTTAGAGCAAAGAATCAGTTTCTTTGCTCTGCAATAACTGAATTTTGTCAAAGAAATTCATTTTGGAATATTTTTATACTAATAATTTTATTTTAATTCCCCGACGAAGTTTTTCACCATGATATTATAAAAACCTTGATGTATTAAAAAAAAATGTTTGTAATGTAAATATTTTTTCTTTTGTGTATTTATTTTGTATCGCTGCATTACTGTACTTAGATTATACATGGAGGTATAAAAGGGACTATTGTTTTGTGGAGCACACATCAACATACAGTACTAGGATTTAGTGGCTGAGATTCATGATCTATGCCTTGCCTATGCATCTTTACAGTAGGTTCGTCCTTCAGGGCCAGGCTTCCTGCTGTGCTAAAAGCTCCAACATTAGTTGCCTCTAAAAATCGACCTTGATGATAGCACTGGAATTCAATACCTGTGTTGCATTTGTAGATTATCTTATGAATAAATTGTTAGTGTGTTGAGCCATGGTTGAGCTAAATGGTTGAGCAGAATAAAATAATATTTTTAAATAATATTATTCTATAATACAGTAGTGATATTTTATTCGGTAAAGCACGCCTTTGTACTTCTTATACAAAGCGTAGTCACTATCTCTACACCTGTTCTTTTTTTCTAAATTTTCTTATAATTGTTATTATCAATTGTAAACTTGTGTAGCTAATGGGAATTGTTATTTGTTAGCGGAGTAATTTCAATTATTATATTTATAATGTAAACGAATACAACATTTTTACTTTTCATTGCCTATTGAATTTAGTTACTAATTTCGCACGAATTAAACTGTACAGTATTTAAAAAAATATGATATGTTTAGTTTATACAATGTTGAATTTTTATTTTGTTTAAATATTTAGCAACTAAAGGTTTTCTTGACAGTAACCAAATTACCCAAGGGTAGTGTAAGTATTCATGCATACTGTAGTACCTGTTACTTTACAGGTGTTGATTGGTCAAACTACAATACCTTTAAAGTAATGGAAGTTTCTAAGTCCCTAAAGCTATATATGGTAACCAAGAGCTTGACCAATTGGCACGTTCATTAAAATAAGACTTCATCTATCTAAGCTGTTTTGGGGATTTATGAGATGATGTATACATTAACCACTGACTTTAGGCAATAACAATTAAAGCCTTGTTCCGACTGTGTAAGTTACACCGGTGATATCGTAGTTATCGAACAAGCGCTTGTTATGAGGCTGACACCGACCGTATGAACGGGATCACCTGATAGAAAACAAGCGCTTCACCCCGCAAGCTAACACCGACACATTGAAATGACCGGATTGGCAAGGCTCTCATCCGACAGAACTTTCTGTTAATTAACTTGCCACATGATGACTGCAATAACATCTGTAGCTTGACCATGGTCTCGTTTTCGAGGCATTTCTACTAGGCCTAGTTGGTTCATAATATCAACCAAAGCATCTTTAAAATTACCTTTTTAACTTCAGAATTGTCAAAATAATCCAAATAAAACATCACAGGACAAATTTATATTATTACCGTTCGTTATAAACTTCATATAAATTTTCATGCCTTTTTTGGGCAATCCGCAAAATACAGTGGTAGTTCGTTCGCTGTGTCCACGAACAACGTTCGTACCCACATATTACATTTGGAGGCTCGTGTTAAAAGTCTCCTAAATGTTAATAGGTAGGCTAGTTAGGTGAAAAAAACAATTTAGAGTGTTTTATTTCGGTTTTTCTTGGAATGCTCTACCAAGAGAAGATGTAAACATTAGATGTTAAACGTAGGCTATTTTGCCTTTTATTTGTCGATAGTTGGGATGGCCTACTGCCTAACCAATTCAAAGCAGGCCTAGCCCAGACAGGCCCTCGCCTAATGTAATTTCTGTTTTTCGTCTTTTATCGAAACATTACCATGAGATCAATAGAAATAATTTTAATCTTCAACATTTATATATCAGTTTATAAAGCGCTATAACTATCCGCTATAACTCTCGTGTAGACATACGATGAATGTAGGTAAGAATGGCCCCGGAAAAAATGGCCCCAGAAAAAATGGCCCCGGAAAAAATGGCCCTGGAAAAAATGGCCCCGGTAAAAATGGCCCCATAAGACGGGTAGGTAAAAATGGCCCCAATGAAAAATTTGGTAATAGAAATGATATATTTTTTTTTAAATCTTCAAATATTTAAATACTGTATAAGCAAGAATTGAATCAAGAAATAAAAAATGGCCCTCAATTATAAAATTCAAGAAAAAAAAATAAAATAAAATAAAATAAATAAATAAATGCTGTAAAATACCCTGTAGTGAAAATTTAATTAATAAATCAACATAAAGAATATACATATTTGAGAACTAAAATAAATTAGTTTTTAGCTCCTATGAGTAGCTCTGGGAGTAGGTCTAAGTATTTTTTTAAATTATTAATATTATTAGATATTATTACTATATTTGCGGTCAATTATTATTATTATTAATGGCTCTGATGGGAGGCTCTAAAACATTGATTCGGCACCAGTTTTGAACGACAAACTTGCAGGGAATGTTATAAACCATTTTCGTGAAATTTGAAATAAAAATTTCCAATAACGTGGCGACTACCAACTATGGGGACTTTCAGATGCCTAGCATTTCGCAGTACGTATTACCATGTCATGGATAACATCAACAATAAATCTAAATTGCTAACGAGCACAAACATTTTAAAACAGAAAAAAACACGAAATGTTTATATTGAAAACAAGTCCAAGTATTAAATATCTAT
>NW_022753254.1:250511-260157 GCF_011630105.1 Anneissia japonica
GCATACAGTTTAATACTATGGAAATAAATCTATGGGGAAATAGTAACTTTAAAAATAAAAATAATTAGCCATGGCAGAATAACAATTCACGTTTTAACTAGAAATAACAATGGCAAAGAGGGACAACTAAAACGATTATTTAGAGAATAACCATGGCAGAGAGACACAACTACAACGTTTATTCAGCAAATAACCATAACAAAAAGGCACTACTACTTTGTCTATTTATAGCAAATAACATGGCAAAAAGGTATAACTTCACAGTTTACCAGAATCAGCTGTGTTCACTAACCAAACAACTTAAATTTTCATCTAAATCTAAATATGTAATACATTTTCTAAATATGTTATTAGAATATGAAAAACAATATTTGTAATCGTTTGATATTATTATTTGACTTTGGAACATAGAAAAGAATTGCTAATAAAAATAATAATAATGATAATTAATATTTTTAATACATGACAAAATATATATTTATTATTTTACTTTGTAAATAAAATTAAAAACCAATTTATACAAAATAATTATAATGCTTGTTTAACGTACACATTGAAGCAACCACACGCTCATTCTAGCTTTACAACTGTTATATTTCACATACGCATACGCATACATCATTCACGCAGTGGCGTAACGCCTATGCGCGCTTGTGCGGGCCCGAAACCACTAGGGGTCCCTATCCACAGGATCCTCAATCTTGCACTTTGAGCCAAAAAGCTTTGTTGATACGTAACAGCATATTATTGTTAATTCTCTTTCTTGTTTGTATACTTGTTTAGCCTATACATGGATTTTCAATCGTTTGTATTATTAGTATTTATTATTTAATGCGTTTTTTTTTGTATTATTGTACATTTATTTGATATTTTATACATGTCTAACATATGACATTATATATTGAATGTTATTTTTGAATAATCTGACTTGAAATTGCGTTAAAAGAAACTAAACTGTGTACTAATATCCTTTGCCAAAGTTTGTCAACATGTCTTAAATCAGAAAACCCATGACAAAAGGGCATAACTGACACTTTGAGCACAAAAATTTATATTTATAGAAAAAATGTGTGCTACACTGAAAGGGACATTATTTGTCTATTTCAATATATTAACCATGAAATCAAAATACTAAAACACATTTTAGGGCTAAATAAATTACACGTTTTGCTTAATATCTCCAAAATAGCAAATTGTCAGTTATGCCCTTTTGCCATGGGAGGCCAGGGTGTCCTCTCCTGGACTTTTGTTCATCTCTTATTTATTCTATTTTATTTATATAATAATTGGTTTCAGGCCGAAGGCCAAGGATTGCCAAGCAGTGAACTTAATCACTATTGAAAGTGGCATATCCCTTCACAAGAGGCTTAGAGAGTTGAGTTGTTTGGTCGTGAGAAAAATCCTGTTACTGTAACAGGAATTGTTACCAGAGGACCAGGGATTCAATTTTTAACACTTTAACAGGTGTTTACGTAGCGATGTATGCTAAAACGTTGTTATTTTTTACTTCCATTGAAATATTTTAAGGCTTGTACCGACTGTAGTATCATTAGTTTCATGTCTGGAGTTAGCTTGAGCCAAGTACAGTTCTCCGTTCCTTTCAAAACTGCTCCAGTTCCAAACCTCTCTTCCGGGTACAGTTAGATATTTCACAAAAATACTACCCTCTAACTTGTAGATAACGTTTACAACGTTATATTGTCTACCACTGCCCCGCTTATCCATAGTGTTTGATGTGATCATGAAAGCTTCTCCTCCAACCTGTAAAAATATTCAAGGGCAAAAACATTATAAACATTATGATCTTTTTCACTGTTTGTCAAATGTCAGGGAGATTGAAAATCTCGTATTCCTGTGGCAGTGATGATGATGTGATTATGATGATGATAGTGATGATTATGTGGAGGATGATGATGATGATAATGATGATGAGGGTAATGTCACCTAAGATTTGAAGTCCCTTAACTGTTGGCAGTTTAAATGACTGCAATGATTTTGGCCTACTGTTACTTACAAAATGTATGTTAGTATTGCGATACCTATACTGGTTTATTAATTATCATATTTCAAAACGATTGTGTTTCAAATAATGTCGTGGTAAGTTTACATGGATATTTTAATTAAATATTGAAATGGAAAGGCTGATTAGGGGTGGGGTGGCTCGATGATGAGGGGCGCCAGGTCGCAAAATAAGGTACTAAGAGGTGATTTTTATTTACTGAGTGATTCTTCTGCTTCAAACATTTTCATTGGGACAAGTGGGGAGCGCGAGTTGTTGGTGGCGTGCCTCCCTAGGTACGCCACTGGAGGTGGTGACCAATCAGATGCGATTGAATCGTTAAAATATTTGACTGTTTTTACAAGGATTATTTACAGTTTTAACCGTTTTACAGTGAATTTTTAAAAACCGAATGTTAATAAACTAAATAGATGACTCAGTGGCAAATATGAGAAAGCATAAACTCTCCATTCTTATTGTTATTGTTGATGAAATGTAGATATTTCTTATATGGCAACGGCGTCATCGACATATTTTACAATTTAAAGGGTAGTTGTAAGTTTTTATAAGGATAAATTGTTAGGTGGATGAATTTCGTCGAGTCTACATGTACTTTGACTCCTTGAAATTAAAATTGATCTGTAAAACTCACACTCTCAAATTGTTTTGACAAAAATCCGTTGTATGACCATATATAGTTGTGATGTGCCTATATTATGGTCATGATGTTCTTTGATTATTATTCATGATTATTTACAGTTTAAACCGTTTTACAGTGAATTTTTAAAAACCGAATGTTAATAAACTAAATACTGTAGATGACTCAGTGGCAAATATGAGAAAGCATAAACTCTCCATTCTTATTGTTATTGTTGATGAAATGTAAATATTTCTTATATGGCAACGGCGTCATCGACATATTTTACAATTTAAAGGGTAGTTAAATCCGTTTTTGTGTTTTTATAAGGATAAATTGTTAAGTGGGTGAATTTAGACAAGTCTACATGTACTTTGACTCCTTGAAATTAAAATTGATCTGTAAAACTCACACTCTCAAATTGTTTTGACAAAAAACTGTTGTATGCCCATATATAGTTGTGATGTGCCTATATTATGGTCATGATGTTCATTGATTGTTATTATTATCATTATTATTATTATTATTATTATTATGTGATGTCATCATGATCATGTTTAGGCATGTCACATGTTTTTTGTCAAATGGTAGTCTCGAAATGGCTTAAATTTTGTTTTTTCTTAAATTTCACCACACAGACATGTCTTTAATGACGAAAACTTCAATAAAACAAAAAAGGTTACCTTAAATATTTCTGAATTGACAGGACAGTCTACCATTGGTATCTTCTGGTGGATTTCGAACTCTTCGATTACTGGATTCCACCGGTACACAATTGAATTTTGAATGCAATTTTGGAATTGAATGGAAACAAGATATAATCCTGTGTCTGTTTGGAATGATTTAATGGAAAATCCACCATTACCGGATTCCGGTAGCTTCTGGTGTACAGACCACGAACCTTAAAAGATACAAAATGCTTCTTATTATCTTAAGCAATGAAATAGTATCATAACGTTTCTTTCTTTATGATTAGGTTGTACTTTTACACAGGGGCGGGCCACAAAAAAATCGCCCTCCCCCTCCCCACTAACGAAACTCGTCGTATCCGCCTCCCCCATTGAAATTGTTTGAAGCAAAACAATTAGATAAAAATCGCCTTATTTCGTGAGCTAGCGCCCCCTCACTTAATCATAGAGCCCCACTTCACCTTCACCCGACCTCCCATGCTCGCCCGACCCCCATGCTCCCCAAACTATTTCCAGACTCCTGGATAC
Organism: Anneissia japonica; assembly: GCF_011630105.1. Classification (NCBI taxonomy): domain Eukaryota; kingdom Metazoa; phylum Echinodermata; class Crinoidea; order Comatulida; family Comatulidae; genus Anneissia; species Anneissia japonica. The sequence continues at coordinate 254,365 of NW_022753254.1, forward strand.
GCTACTGCTTCTGCCACATATAGTTCACCTGGAAAAACTTCAATTGAGTTGAAAAGATTGTTAGTGGATCGACGGACTTCATATCTATGTAGAAAATGTTTTACATGGCCCATAAAAAGCAATATATTATTTATTCTGCTTTACTCCAAAATATGTTAAGAGAGGTCCTCGACAGGACTTGCATATCTACCTCAGTCCCACAATGCCTGAGGTTAGGGTGAGCATATTTTAGGAATGCCCTTAGATTAAATATGAATTCATATCCATATAGGAATAAACAAGCCAATGAAAACTACGGATCTAACGAAAGGTAAAAGATATAGTTTTATTGCATATATCTACCTGTTGTATTCATTTTGAAAATGACGTCTAGTACATTATAATGAGCAGAGCTGTCGTAAAAATTTGCGATTCCTGCGAATATCTGTCCATCAATTTCAAATAATGTTGAGTATTTAGCGCCCGTATTTCGTAGCAAACCAATTTGTGAAAACTGTTTTTCTGTGTTGCTTCATTGATAAACCACAGAATCAATCTTGTACACGTTCACTTTCTTATAATTTGTTATAAGTAAATATCGGTTCCCGTTATTCATCCTCAAATATGATACATCAATAGGCTCATAGGTCGTAAAGAGTTGGTGCACTTCAAAATCACCTAGAAAATATATAAAGTACTTTATACCTATATAATATTAGGCGGTGACAGCTAAAATATTCATCTGAATCGGGATTATCAATCAATCAAATAATTTATATAGCGTCAGAATCCATAAAACAAATGTTCAAAGGCGCTATAACAGCAAGTACTTTAGTTTATATAAATTGATTGTTTCACATATGGGCGTCGAATACTAGTGTTGTATCGGAATACCGAGTATTATTTTCAACAAAAGCCTGAGTGAAAGAGTTGGTTAAAGCATCATAACAGACGATCCCGGGTTCGAATCCCGGTTGGTTGGAGCGATTTTTCGCACTGGCAGATTTCTCTTTAACGTTTTCAATGTTAGACCAGGAGCCCAGGGGTGTCAGAGCATAGCTGGAAAGTTAACCAATTTTTGTGTGTATAGTAATGGTCTATGTGCCTGTCTATGTAGGAAAATGGAAATCTGCCAGTCCCATTGTGGTGGGTGTGGTCAGGAGGAGCATAAAACAGGGTCCCAAAAATTGAGCTAGATCAACTTGTGAATTAACCCAATGAAACCGATCAGAATATATTCCAAGATATCATGAATGGTCAATTCCACTGAGTGCTAACGAGCAAAGATCAAAGGTAGAGACCTCTCGCCGCAATCGTAATTATCTCACTGTTACGTAACGTACTTAACAACTAGATAAGCTGAAATCGGCAAACGCGCATGCGTCGATAGCTCTACGATCATAACGAAATTGGCCGGAGGTCTTTTTCAGCTGACCTACGGGATTTACATTTTGGAATTGGAATTATGTCCGCACACCTCCATATCTCTGGGATAAACCCCTTCTCTTATACTACTGTTAAAAATCAGCATAGCGGGTTGGCCAAAATATTGTAGGACCCAAGGGGGCGGGGGATACAATCCGGGCCTGGGGTTTGTTAGGCTTAATTTCTTTAAGCAAAGACTCAACCTCAAAAGGAGTAACAATCAGATTGTCAAGTAATGGGCAAATCCTCTCCTGATTTGATTTGATTTGATATCTGAGGATGTGATTGTAAGAACATATTGATATTGCTGGCAAGCAAAACAAAGTTGCCACCACAGACTTCCTTTGCCAAAACCTTAACAAAACTATTATTTTTGACAACATTGGTGGCGTTTTCCGGTGTACAAGTACACTTAAACGGCCAGCAATAAAATTCAATATTTTTAGTAATCCTGACTTAATTTCAACAATCGTGAGATAAGATCTTCTTTCAGTACAATTCAAGATATATAATCAACCAGAATACTTGCAATTTTGACAACGTTTTAAGTATGTCCAAACAATTTTCAAGGTAGGCCTCTGTACAACTGTGAACTTGAAATAACCGCCAAAACTGGTACCCATAAACACGGTCGGCGGAACCCTATTGTTTACCTTGACAACAGGCTTTGTAGTCTAGCGCATTATTCACGCTCGAATAAACACAATTGTTCTATCTTTGTTGTCGAGAACCGTTTGTTGCTATGGCGACAGTCGAAGCGGTCAACAGTCATAATGTCAAACCAGTGTTTGTTAAAGACGATGATATCAGAAACAAGGATGAGGATTTTTTAAAGGAAGAGGATATATTCTTTGCTTTAAATTGCGTTATAAACTGTGATCACCTTATAGGCGCACAGAAGGTTAAGAACCTATGGCGTATCTACATTGACGATCATGCAGAACGTGTAAATGTCATAACATCAGGGTTGAATATAAAAGGGAAGCATATTAACGTACATGATGTTAACCCCTACCTGATAGGAGGAGAAAATGCAACACGAATCCTAGTAAAGGATATAACTCTTTCAGTAAGAAATGAAGAAATAATTGATGCATTGAAGAAGTTGGGGTGCACCATCTTAGGAAATGTGCAGTACGCTAAATTTAGAATCAACGGAAAGTTATCACGTTTCTTAAATGGTGACCGATTCATTTTTGTGGAACCCTTCAAAGAAAGTCTGCCACGATTTCACAAAATAAATAATTTCACTGCAAGATTGTTTCACAAAGACCAGAAAGATACAATGAAATGCTTTGAGTGTGGTGTTGTAGGACATAAAGTTAAAGCATGCCCCAGAAAACTTGGAAAAGTTATATGCAACATCTGTAACAGTTCTGGACACATGGCCAAAAATTGCAATGCAGTCCCAAAACAACAGGAAAAATCTTTAGCATCATCAAACCACCAAGCTGACGTTCCTGCAATTGACGATGATGAAGAAATTAACAATGAGGAAGTCAATGAAGAAGAACTTGAAAAAAATAGTAGTTACAAAACGAACAATGACAAAGCTTCAAACGCACGAAATGTGATTGAAGTCCTTGAGGACCTCCTAAATAAGCCCGCCAACCCAGGGAATGCTCCCGACTCCATTGAACTGGACGAAAAGGTACAGCGTATCATGAAGGATGCAATTGCCAGGGTCAAGACAATAAGTAGCGTTGACAACACGCAGTGTGACACTCACAATTTCCAGCTAAGCAAGCAAGAAAAAAAAAAGTTGAAACAACGTGAAAAAAAGAAAACAGAAAATGTAGCGCAAGAAAAAGATCCTCAAGAGAAAACATCACAAAATAGCAAAGGTTTCAGGCCGATAACGGACTTCACTACCACGGGCAAACCACTTCCAGCAAGTGATGAAACCGCGCAAGTTGCCAGACAAACCTTTGCAGCTAGTAAAAGAAAGAAACTCACTAATAGTGGAGAAAATAATGCTGGAAAAAAGGAAAAGAAATCTGATTCCGTAAGATAAATAATGTTATCAAACCGACAACGACTTTAAATATACGGATTTTATATATATTTAAAAAACAAATATAAAAAAAAAAAATACATAAAAATTAGAAATATATTGCATATATATATATAAATATATATAAATGAAAAGGAAACAAAATATTAACTAAATGCATCTAATATCTCTAAATATCAGAGGGCTTAGAGATAATTACAAAAGAAGGAAGGTTTTTAAGTGGATAGATGAACAAAGAGCAGACATTATATTCTTACAAGAAACTCACTATGATAAAAAAATCTGCATATATTTATGATAAATTTTGGAAAGGTACATCTTGTCATAGTTTTGGTACAACAAATAGTAGAGGGGTTTCCATACTATTTAAGCCTGATATAGGTGTAACTGACATAAAATGTAAATATATTGATGGAGAAGGCAGAATCATAATTATAAGTGTGAAACAAAAGAAACATATATTTAACTTGATAAATGTTTATGCCCCAAATAATTACAAAGAAAGGTCACTATTTTTCAAAAAACTTGAAAAGAAAATTGATACTCTTTGTAACGATAAACACGAAATTATAATAATGGGTGGAGACATGAACTGTATATTACAACGAAAGCAAGATCAAAAAAATAGCATTAACCTTCAACATGACAAATCACCACAAACATTAAAGTCATGCATGCACAAACATAAACTTATTGATATATGGCGACATTGCCATAAAAATACAACGCAATTTACATGGAGAAGAAAGAACACATACAGAAGGTTGGACTTTTGGTGTGTATCTACCGCCCTTTATAAAAATGGTGAAATAAGTAATACCGATATCAGACCCTTTATCTTCTCAGATCATCAGGCAATCTCACTAAAGATTCTAAATAATGTAGAAAAGAGAGGACCTGGTGTTTGGAAGTTAAACAACAGTTTATTAAATGATGAACAGTACATCCTGAATATTTTAAATATAATTGAAAATACAAAAAAGAATAAGCATAACCTAAGTCCTGACTTGCTTTGGGAACATCTAAAAGTAAAGATTAAAGAATTCTCGAGCAAATATGGTATTAAAAAGAAAAAAGAAAAAAATAGGATAAAACAACAATTGATAAAAGAGATTGAAGACTGTCTCTTATACACATCTAGATGTGTATAAGAGACAGAAATGTGATTGAAGTCCTTGAGGACCTCTTAAATAAGCCCGCCAACCCAGGGAATGCTCCCGACTCCATTGAACTGGACGAAAAGGTACAGCGTATCATGAAGGATGCAATTGCCAGGGTCAAGACAATAAGTAGCGTTGACAACACGCAGTGTGACACTCACAATTTCCAGCTAAGCAAGCAAGAAAAAAAAAAGTTGAAACAACGTGAAAAAAAGAAAACAGAAAATGTAGCGCGAGAAAAAGATCCTCAAGAGAAAACATCACAAAATAGCAAAGGTTTCAGGCCGATAACGGACTTCACTACCACGGGCAAACCACTTCCAGCAAATGATGAAACCGCGCAAGTTGCCAGACAAAACTTTGCAGCTAGTAAAAGAAAGAAACTCACCAATAGTGGAGAAAATAACGCTGGAAAAAAGGAAAAGAAATCTGATTCCGTAAGTTAAATAATGTTGTCAATCCGACAACGACTTTAAATATACGGATCTTATATATATTTAAAAAAAAATATATTAAAAAATACATAAAAATTTAGAAATATATTGCATATACATATAAATATATATATAAATGAAAAGGAAACAAAATATTAACTCAATGCATCTAATATCTCTAAATATCAGAGGGCTTAGAGATAATTACAAAAGAAGGAAGGTTTTTAAGTGGATAGATGAACAAAGAGCAGACATTATATTCTGTCTCTTATACACATCTAGATGTGTATAAGAGACAGCCCTTGTTCAGCGCCGCGTACTTGAGGATGCTCTCGATGCGATTCGTGTCGGACGAAGGATTCACACCGTACGTCACCCATCTGAGCGTCCTGTAACGTGCCATGTGCTCGCCGCACTCGCCCGCCGTCGGGTATCTCACGCACACCATCTGTCAGTCGAGTATGGTCTGCGATCCGGTGTTGAAAAACAAGCAGCTGGGAGATTGCGTGACCACCGGGATGAGCTTGCCGTTCGGCCTGTCGGCCATCTCCGTTCCGGCGACTCCCAGCACAGCGTAATCTTCCATGTTACTCTCCTCGATCAGACGGTCCCTCCGCGCATCATCCACGTCGTCGTGCGTCGGAGTGTTCATGCCGTTCGGTCCCGGCACGAAACCGACCCGCGCGGTCACGGAATTGTACCTTCCAAGCAGCATCTGTCCCTCCTGTACGTTGGGGTTGTCCGACGATGGGTAGAGCTTTCCGCGCACGTCGTTCGCTCC
>NW_022753254.1:260883-262381 GCF_011630105.1 Anneissia japonica
TCGCAATACATTGTGGAAAAATTATATTGGTAGGAAAAATTATATTGACATACCTCTTTGAAAACAAATTGTGCAAAATATGATGGTTGAAATAAAGGTGGGATGCACCCACGAAAGACAAAAAAAAAACTATTATTTTTCCTCTCTAAGTTTAAAAACTGATTTACTCCCTCCCACCATGAACGAGAATCTGATTTAAACAAGTGATCTAAATTGATCTTATAAAATTTTCTCCGAAGAGACACAGCAAGACAGTTTACTTTGTTACGGAGACGCTTGTACTGCTCAGAATAGCGGTCTGTGTTGAATGCAACTTGGCGCTCGCGTATATAGCCTTCTTGAACACATTATTAACACATGGTTTGTCTCGGCTGTCTTTATTAACAGTAACTAGGGAAATGTCTATTAAAATCATCACTTGATCACTTTAAAATTTGAACTGATTTGCACAGGCATTCAAACGGTATAGGTCAAGCCAACGTATATTATGCAGAACAGACGCGAAAAGATCTTTAAAAATTGTGTTCACTAATGGTTTATGTTTGGCGTCGCTGACACCAGGTATTTTGTGGGTACAAAAGTTGGAGTTCCATATAATCACATTATGATCTGAACGGTTCAGAGGTGGACAAGCAAAGGGAGCACACATACTATCCAACGAGGTGTAAATTAAATCAAGAATTGCCTCTTTCCTAGTAACTACTTACTTGAGCGGGTATTTGATAAACTGATGGTTCTTTATATGGTTAAAATCACCCAAAACAACAAAACTGGTTTTATGGTGGATACTAGTAGTCCAAACAGCGAATATTCATATGGGGGGGGGGGGTGGTACACAAGGCTAACAGTAATATTAGCTATTGAACGCGGTAGTCGTTTTGGATGAAGAGTTATCCAGATGCTCTCACAAGATTCTTACTCAAGGTCCTTCCAAATTTTAAAAGACACATACAACTCGAAAATAAATTAAAATGCCACCACGTTGCCTATGTAGGCGATCACGGCGAAATATATGATAACCTTCCAAACAAAACAGGTTATCAGCTAGATATGGCTTAAGATGAGTTTCGGTTATGGCAATTTTGTTAGATTTTTCCTTATTAATCCTAACAGGTAAAACATCCATTTTATTAGGTAAAGATCTGGCGTTGGTCAACCAAAAGGAAGGCAAAGTCCATTTACCTGAGGGTACTTCAATTAAATTGTTATGGTTACAGCAACTCACGTTCCTCGCTTTCCTCAAGCGCGTTGAAATCATGACTGGTATTGGCCTATGCTTATTTTTCCTGGGTTTTGTACGAGGAATGTACAGATCATTCACAATTCAAAAAAAAATCTTACTTGCCTTTGAGTATCGCACTCCCTTCGGTACCGAAACTTTTTCCGGTAAAAACAGGGTCAATAAAAAGTTAAAAGGAAGAGAGTATATATATATATGCCTGACGATCGCAATAGCGTGAAACTCCGAGTAGCAACATTCTGTTCCAGCGACCTCCAG
>NW_022753254.1:262544-266635 GCF_011630105.1 Anneissia japonica
TATATATATACATCGAATTTACGAAACGTGAGGCTAGACACTTTGACCTCAAATGAATAGTGTCCAAAATATCCTACAAACTCGTAAAGTATATAAGTGAGCCATCATTGTTATATCATTTTTGGTACAATTCTGAGCCGCTCCGGAACTCTTTGCTTTTCTTTCTTCATCATAATTTTTTTATAATACAAAACTTGAACTTAGCTTTACCTATCTTCTCTGAAACCGCTGGCAGGAATGTGTTCATATCTCATACACTGGTGTTTCTATATGTCACTAAATTATTGTTAAGTAATTCGCAAAGAATAGGTATCATCAATTTATTATTTAAAAATGGACAGAGGGAACAATTAAAAAATTGGAGACCTATTACTTTATGAAACGTGGATTACAAGATTATTGTTTATGTTCTCTCTAACAGACTGCAAACCGTGTCTGGATCTATCATTAATTATGATCAAAAAGGTTATATCACCGGGAGGTTTGGTGGAGAAAATATACGCTTTAGTAAATGATATACTTTCTTACACAAATGATAATAACAAACCAGGAGCAATGATGATATTTCTAGATTTTGCAAAAGCATTTGATTCAATTGACAGAAATTTAATCCTTAAAGTTCTAAACAAGTTTAGGTTCGGTATGTCATTCCTTAAATGGATAAAAACAATACATACAGATACAGAATGTGTAGTGACAAATAACGGATGGGTATCGGAGCATTTCAAAATGGAATGTGGTGTAAGACAGGGATGTCCGCTATCAGCCTTATTATTCATATTGTTTGCAGAAATCATGGCAGTAAATATAAGAGACAATCCCCTATGCAAAGGCATTGTTTTGCCTAAGATTGAAAATAACGAAAACATTGTAAAAATAGCACAACTGGCAGATGATACTGTCATCTTTACACAAGATGAACATAGTTTGAATTATTTTTTCAGTGAGATTGAAACATTTTGTAAAATTTCAGGGTTAAAGTTAAACAAAAATAAAACAAAGGGTATGTGGATAGGTGCTTTAAAAAATAACATGTCTATTCCATTGAATATCAGAAAGCGTGTGATAGAATGAACTGGGATGAAAAAATTATTGATTTAGAAAATACACTAAAATTATGGGAAAAAAGATACTTATCGTTTTTTGGTAAAATTACCGTTATAAAAACTCTTGCCATATCGAAACTGTACACCTTTATAATATATATATAATAAATGTATATATGTATAATATATATTACGTATTATATATATGTATAATAAATGTACCAGTACACCTTTTTTCTAAAGTAGATAAGATATTATACAGATTGTTATGGGGTGCTAAGAGGGAAAAGATAAAAAGAACGACTCTTATACAAAGCTTAGTATTGGGGGATTAAGAATGGTCCATTTTCAATCAATGGTCCACTTTTTAAAATTGGATTTGGTTAAACGATTTTTAAGGCCGGATCTGGCAAATGGAAATATATTCCTAATTATTATATGCACCCTATAGAATACACGATAAATGTAAGGAAATTAAATTTTAATGAACATGTTAACCTTTACAATTATACCTGATTTTTATACAGAAATGTTGAAATCTGTTGTAAAGTTGAATAACATTGTCAGTTTAAGTCCCAACAATTTACAAGAAATTAAGATTCAACAATTATGGGAAAATAAATTCATAACTTTAGGCGGAAAATCATTGTATTTTAAAGCTTGGGTAGAAGCGGGGTATAAATTAATAAATGACATTATGATTGATAATAGAATATTAACGCCATGTGAATTAATTCCTACACTTTCCAATAAAACAAATGGGCTCATTGTATATATTTCCCTGATAAATGCAATTCCAAAAGAATGGAAGATAATCATTTCAAAGGGGTTAAATGATGATGTACCACAAGATAAATAATATATAAGGAATTCACTGTTCAAAAAGGTAAACAAAGTTGGTGTTTACTATAATCATTTAATTTCTGAAATTTTTACAACCCCAATCATGCAAATGAAATGGGAAGTAGAGTTTAACACTAAAGTAATTAACTGGGACGAGGTATGGTACAATCAAGTGAAAGGTATGAAACATATTACAAAAATTGCCCAGTTTAACTGTAAGCTTTACATCGCATCCTACCTTGTAATAAAAGACTATTTAAAACAAGGAGAGTAGTTACAAGTGATTTATGTGACAATTGTTATAAAGAAATAGAAAATGAACACCATATGTTTTTTAAATGTACAAAAGTTTAACCTGTGTGGAAAAGATTTAATGCAATTTATTACTAAATGCGACTTTCCAGGTGTAGAATCAATAAACTGGTTTGACATTATTGTTGGAACTAAAAAGAAAATCTGAATGAACTTATGTCTCTACTTACATTCTCTATTTATAAAATTGGCTTAACAAAGGAAAAAAGATAATGAGAACTAAATGCAAATATCATTTGGAAATCTTTCTGTTTTAAAGTTAAAAACAAAATTTAAAATGAGTACGCATGTAATAGTACTAAAGCAAGTATGAAATGGTTGAATATGTAAAAGACAAATTTATCGAGTCATTGGTTTAATGATGATGTTGTTGTTTTTGTAGTAAGTAGGATTGAAAGTTTTGAGAACGTTATAAAAACGCCTTCTCAAAATTATTAAAATTATTATTATTATTTTTTGTAATTATTATTTGTACTATACAAGACTGATACGGTAAACTATCTATACGGTGCAGAAACCTGCGAGCTAGTCGGATCGTATCTACTATCCCAGCTAACACCGACATATGGCAACAAAATCGGCCTATACAGAGATGACGGTCTAGCCGCATTTGACGTGTCACCGAGAAAAATTGAGTGTATTAAAAAACACATATGCAAGGTATTTCGAAACAACAATCTACATCTCACCATAGAAGCCAACAAAAAAATCAGTTGATTACCTGGACATAACCCTAGATTTAAGAACCGGAACATTCAAACCATTTTCCAAACCCAACAATACCTCCTTTACATCCATCAACAAAGCAACTACCCACCGTCAATAATTCGTAACATACCAGAAGCCATCAATAGAAGACTATCCAACATCTCGTCTGATAAGGAATCGTTCGATTCAGCTGCTCCAACGTATCAAGAGGCCCTCCACAAAAGCGGCTAGGACTACAAATTGAATTTTAAGCCTGTACCCACAAAGTCAAAACGATCGCGCAGCCGAAATGTCATATGGTTTAACGCCCCCCCCAGCGCCAACGTCGCCCCCGTACAGCGCCAACGTCGCTACCAATATAGGCCACAAATGTCTACATATAGTGGATGAATGCTTCCCGCAAGAACACGAGCTTAGAAAGCTACTGTATTTAACAGAAACACATTGAAACTCAGCTACAGCTGCATGAATAGTGAACATGAATAGTGTTATTAATTTACACAACAAATCTATATTGTCTAAGGAACTTCAGAATAACCCTGCATGTAACTGTCGCCAAAGAGCGAATGCCCACTATCCGGTAAATGCCTCATCGAAGGGATTGTTTATCAAGCTACAGTAACAAGAGTCGACAACAAGAATGAAGAAACTTACATCGGTCTTAAAATACATTTAAAACTAGATATAGAAACCATACTAACTCATTCGGTAATGCTAAATACAGAAATAGTACAGAACTAAGTAAATACATTTGGTCATTGAAAGACACTAGACGCAATATACCATAAAATGGAAAATTATTAAACAATGTAGACCATATTCTAATACTATAAAATGATGCAATCTATGCCTACATGAAAAGTTTCTAATTATTTGTCATCCTGAGTTAAGTTCTCTCAACTCAAATATCCACTTGTAGGAACAGGAGGAAATTCCTGCTAAGAAACCAATGATTACTAATCCATAGATAAACAATATACTATCTAGACAATAGACCCATTTAATCACCGCTAATCTGCTTCTCAATTAATGATATGCTTAAGTTTTCCTTGTAATAGAATCAGTTGTACATATCCGCCTGATGAGTGTGGTTGGCTCTGCCAACCATACGAAACAATATTGTAGTGGAAATAAATAATATGAAGTAACCAAGTTCTGACATCGTTTGTTTCGTATTTAGCT
>NW_022753254.1:268575-284351 GCF_011630105.1 Anneissia japonica
ATATATATATATATATATATAACAACAACATACACACGCACTTACTAAGTGTGTGTGTATGTTGTGTATATGTATGCATTTATGTATATGTTTATGTATATTATAATTAATTTGAAGTTTATTTTATCGAGTGTTTTTATTAACAAACATAGTTACATGTCCTTATTTTACCTTATAATGTATTTTATTAACAAATCATGAAATGTTTTATATTTCTGAAAGAATTATTGGAAAAAATGAAAACAATGAAAAAGGAGAGAATAAAGGTGGGCTACACCCACGAAAGACAAAAAATAGCGGAACTGAAGTTTAACTTTGGGGTCAAGCCAGCTCGACTAATCAACACCTCGAATTTAAGTAAACAATCGCATCAACAGGCAGGCCGGATCCAGTAAGGGTGAACGGGAGTGCGTATTGATGTTGTGGGCTACATTTATCTATTCTAAAACTGCTGTAGCCCCCATTTGAAAAATTCTGGATCCACTCTTCATCAAACTGTACAATAATTCCTCACAACACAAAGACTATTCAGCAAAGACACCCATAATAATATCTACAAAGACATCATTCAGAAAAAATTATAACATGCTAACCATAACTTCCACAACGATTGCCTCCTCGACTTCCCATGACATTCAGCAATATACATCGCCACTTTTCCCCACCCATTTTCACACCGTGCGGAGCACGTGTATATTACTAGTATTATAAATTACATATGCGTGTGTATGAACTTTGTAAACTTAATTACCTGTGTCATCGTTGATCACAAACAGTCGTGATGTTGTGGTAGTTGATGATCCTTCCAATCTATTTGCAACAAAGAGAAACATTCGACCATTGATATCAAACGCCTTCATACCCATAACACGATTCGTGTTCGGCAAGGACACGAAATACTCGTATAAGCCGGTATCACTATTGTACTTATACACTTTTGTCAACACACCTTCGTAACTAAAAATAGAATGAAACATGCTACGAGTTAGTTAAAAAAGAACCCTGTTTTTAGGGCATAATGTAGAGGTGGCGCCAGCAAGGGGGGCCGGTGCATGGCCCCCTGTCGGGAAGAGCTGCCTACCCACCCCCTGTCTCTGAAGAGAAAAAACACAATTCGTCGGGGATAAAAAAAATTATATGCATTTTCTACATATTAGTAGACTCTAAAATCGATTAAATAAGCCTTTGAAACCCCTAAATTGTCAACATTTTCGGAGGCTTCGCCTCATGGACCGTTTCGGAAACTTTTAATCGAAGCTCGGCCACGCCCAATTTGCCTTCGTCGGGGAAATCCGACCCCTCGTCGGGGGCATCGGCCCCATGTCAAGAACCTCGGCCCCCTCGTCGGGCAAATCCTGGCGCCACCCCTGGGTGAATGTGGGATCACAGGGTTGTGACCAACGTTTCTGAATTCAATTTTGAAAGGAAACCGAGAACGTTGGAAATCGGTAGGCCTACCGTTCTCATGGACAAAGGGACACTTTTTAACACTACAGCCAAACCTTATAAAGGGGACACCCCTATTAAGGGAAAGGGGACACTTTTTGAGTGCGCAAAAGGGTCAAATCAATACAATTTCACCCCTATTAAGGGAACACTTATTTTTTCTTTATTGTATCAAAATCACTACAGTAGGCACAAAAATATCATTAAAATCTATATTTGGACACCTTTTGAGCAATAAACCTAACATCAAACCAGAATTTTGCCATCCTTGTTCACATGACATCATGTATCCGGAGCCTGGACAAATAATCGTGAGTTGCTACGTTTTTTCATGAAGGTATTATTATTGAGAAGGAGATCGCTCGGCAACAGAGACCTTTGACGCGACAAACCAATGTGTTCCCCGCCTTTGGATCGCGCGCGGGCGTATTACCCTATAATTCACATTTTTTCGTTATAATAATAATAATTCTGGATTTATATAGCGCCTCCCGTTGACACAACCTCGAAGCGCTTGAACATTATTACCCCCGGATCACTGGATCAAGCACATATGGAACACACACTCAAGCCCCATAAGGGAATTCCATAATGTTGCAGCTGTATTCAGCGCAGGCGGTGTTTGAACCTACCAGGTACCCACTTGTACTCCTGGGTGGAGAGAGACAACCGTAGATAAAGTGCCTTGTCCAAGGCCACAAGCGACTTGCATAGAGAGAGTTTTGAACCCCGGACCTCGAGGTTGGGAGTCCAAACCACAACCGATGCGCCAACCACTTCTACACTAAACTAGTTCGAAGCACGTTCCTGCCCGTTCAGAAAATTTCATGAAACGGGATGAGGACGGGTTCAAACGTGCAATTTTGGCTTTTACTACGACACAGCAGAGTTTGAAGTAAGTCCACTACGATTGCAGACGGTTTGTACAACGTTACACAACGGGAAGACGTTACGCCTAATGTCGTTTTTAGTCCGTTCTTAAAAATTTCCAATCCACAACCCGTTTAACCCCGTTCACATTAAGTTTCAATCCGTTCTAGGATAATAATAATATGTCGTTCTTATATAGCGCTTAATGCCTTAACAAAGCCTCTAAGCGCTTCACATTATTACCCCGGTCATTGGATCAAACACATATGAATGAAATAATTTACAATAAGAAACTAGATAGCTACAAAATTACCAAATAGAAATTGTTATTTGTGGCAGCAGCAGATGGAATTGCTGGGGAAGACAGTAGAGGATTTGCAAGCCTGGTATAAAAGCCTCAGAACCCGCTTCACCAAGCTGAAGAAGACAAAAGCTGGTGATGGTGTTGCTGAGCAGTCTGAAAGAGACGAATGGGTATTGACGAACTTTGCTTTCCTTGCACCCTTCAGATATGAAGTGAAAAAACGGACTCTTGTGAGTGTAAGTAAATTGTTTATATTGATTATAAGAAATTTAAATGGCAATCAGAATTTTATATATGGTATAAATTGTTGATTTTGTATTAAAACTGTTAAAATCAACAATGTAGTTGCATTTTGAAATAGCCTAGGTCAAAGCTGCTGTCTGGTAATATCCCTTAAGTTTCTGCTGGTGAGACTGATGATGATCTTTTGATTCCACCTTGTGCTGCAAGACAGTCCGCAGATGTCATGGCCACAGCACAATCCGCCAGTGACTCACGTTCTTCAACTCCAAAGACTGCTGACTCCATCTCTTTAACATTCACTAACAAGATGGATCAGTTCTTCGAGATGCAGAAGAATTTGATGGAACATATAGTGAGGCCCAATACAGACCGCAAGAAAGAAGCCTTTATAGAATACGTCAGAGAATCCAGCTATGACATGCACCCTACAGTGTGGGAGGAGATGCAGAAAGTTACCATGAGAATTGTCTTGATGTTTAAGGATAAGGACGCAGACTTTAAGCGAAAAGTGGAGGGTCCAACTTCTGAACCGCTGGCAGGACACTCTTCTGCTTCATCCTCCTGTTCTTCACTTGCTTCAGCGCCTTAGCAGCCACCCCCATGTACAGAAGCCTGTCAGTGTATGGGGTTCCATGGATGCTGGTTGGGTATCTCAACATCAGTTCTCGCAACAGCAGCAACCACCACCTCAGCAGTTCTCACAGCAGCAGCAAGTACTCCAGCAGTTCTCACAGTAGCAACAATAAAAACACCCACCACCTCGACAGCAACACATAATACCATCTCCAATGGACAAAAAGATGACTCTGATAAGAATTAATAGACAGTTAATGGACTTGTGAGTGTACTTTGGAATAATTTTCCACCGACGTTTATTTACAGAATTTCAGTGTTTTCATTGTTGTAATTTCTTATTAAAGTGTTGGGATCTAAGTTTAAAAAAGTTTCATGTTGTCTTTTTAAAATGTGACCTCAAATATTAGCCCATGTTACCCCAATAACCAAAATTTGAAGAAATGTCTCCTCCCACACCCCCACTACCTCCCCCCAAACAATGCTAAATAGTCCCCAAAAGTTCAATATAATCACCAATTTCTGTGTTGCCAAAAGGTCCTTCCAAAAAATTAGTGTCCCTTATACTTTCATTGATATTAATAAAAATTGAAATTAAAGTAAATCATGATTAACGATTTTTGTTAAATTATTAAAAAACAAGCTATCACGATCAATGGGCGGTGGAGGGGGGAGGGGAGGGTCATAATATAATTATGAATGATAAAACAGCAGATTGCATTTAAATACATTTTAAGTATTGCAAAAACTTGCTGGTTACAATTAATGAATAAACATACAGAACTGGATTTACATAGTAATTGTTCATTGTCTATCAATCATTCTGTCTTGCCATGGTACACTTCCAGCTGGACCGTTAAAGTATGCCCGCAAATAGTCCCTGTGGTTCTTGGCAACAACTGTGTCTCTGTTTCCCCTCTGAGATACTTCAATGTCTGGTAAGTTAGTGCTTGGTTTCTGCAGAATTAGTGGCAAGAGGACCTGCCATCTCTGGGCCATAATTCCAAAGGCATTTTCAACCACCCGTCTGCCTCCTGATATCCTATATTTGGCAATCATTTCTTCTCTTGTCATGTTACAGTTACGGGCAGAGTATGGCTTCATGAGGTATGTGCGTAGGCCAAATGCATCATCTGCCAATATGAAATATGGAAAGGCCTTGTCAGCATTTGGCAAAGGTTAGGGTTGGGGAAATCCAATGGATCCATCTTCTAATGCTTCTTTCAATTCTGACTGATTGTAAATTTGTGCATCAGACTGCATCCCATACCACTAACATCAATCCAGAGAAACTTGTAATCTGCATCAACAAGTGCCATGATTACAACTGAATAAAATCCTTTGTAATTGTGGTACATGGATCCACTGCGTGGAGGTCTAATGGCAACATGTTTACCATCTAGGGCTCCACAAACATGTGGGACATTCCAGCGTACTTGGAATTCGTTAGCAATTTTTTTCCAAGTGTCATTGTCGACAGGGCAGCTAATGACTTTATCTTTCAGAACCTGTATTAAGGCCTCACATACTTATTTCACCAACAAGCAGATAGTTTTTCTGGCCACTCTGAAAGCATATTGCAGTGTGGCATAGGAATCTCATGTTGCAAGATGGCGCAGTGTTCTGGCAAGCTTCATTCCTGGTTCAATAGCCTTTCTGAGGTTTGTATCTTTCTTGGTTATTAAAGCTGATATACGTGCAAGGAGTTCGTCAAAAAGTGCTGGGGTAATTCTGAGAAAGTTGTGCAAGGACCTTTCTTCACCCATGCGCAACTCCTCCATCAGCTGGTTATAGTGCCCCACAGTTAGTCTCCTCTCAGGTTCCATCTAGTCCCTCATCTAACATGTTCTAATTATCCTCGTTCTCGCCTGTTTTTCTTTTTCTTCACGTTCTCTGATCTCTTCATATTGTTGCCCTGCTTCTACTATCAATTGCAGGAAACCAACATTCATCATATTTAGTGTTGAGAGCACTTGCATTTGCTCCATGGTAAAATAATATATTAGCCAGAGAGTTGATTTCCAAATGAGATCACTATTGATCTGCACTATTTATAAGAAAAACTTTGCTGATTCGACTGCAAACGGGGTTGGCGTAGTTAAAATGAAGTAGAAACGAGTAGACCTGACTAAAAACGGACTAAACGTACTGGCAATGTAATAGAAACGAGTAGATCTGACTAAAAAACGGACTGAACGTACTTAAAATGTAGTATAAAGCGGTAGATCTGAATAAAAACGGAGCAAGAACTTTTTAGAACTGAATGGAAACGTATAACAAACGTATAAACTGGTTAACACGGCTTAAGAACGCAGTGAAGACGTAATGGAATGTAGTTAGATCTGTCTGAGAACGGGCAGGACGGAGTGGAACGTAACAGCATCTGTGTTGGATCGTACTCCTATTTTCCCGTCGTTCGCACAAAGTTCAGCTCGTTTTTGACCTGTTCGTTCCATGTTCGCACTACGGCAATTCCGTTTTCAGTACGGCAATCTCGTTCGAAATACGACCTTACTCAGTCCTATTTTTGAACGGGTAGAACGCAATCGAATTTTAAACATGGTTGACATTCTGGACCACCATTCCTGTCCTTGCCCGTTCATACCGTTCGTACTAAGATGGTATTCGGTCTCTACTACGTCCATTCCGTTCATATCCCGTAGTACGAACGTAGTGCGAACTAGTTCAGTGTGAAAGGGGTATTAGCAACAACTTGGCAACGACATGCGTTTATAAAGCGTTTGATTTTAACCCATTAAATATCTTTATAATAAACAATGTTCCCCTAAATTGGATTTTTTTCGGACTTTTAGTATGTTATGTGTATATTTCAGAAACATATTCCGCAAAATTTTTCTGTTAAAAGTACTTCTGTGTTCATTATAATTTTGTCTAAAGACCGATTTGTTTGACTATAATGCTAAGGCAGCGCAAAACTGAAAATTGCTCTGATTCTGGATTAAATTTTTGAATAGTTAACATTCGTTAACCCTGAAATGGTTGCCGTACTGAAAACATGATCCTGATCCTGCTAACCGTTAGCTGCAGTGCGTCCATACGAGAAAATCCCGACCCGGATACCAAAAATATGATGATCAAATCACTGGCCAATAAGAAACTGTGGAAATTATAAACGCGTACATGTGATTGGTTAATGATATAAACGCGCTCAACTTGCTAACTGATAGCGCTTGCTAACCGTTAGCGGTATCCGGATACTGCTAACGGTTAGCGCTAACCGATCGGGCGTTCTCACGCAGGTGCTAACGGTTAGCGCTAACTGTTAGATACCGATCCGGATACTAGTTCACATCGCGCACAGAACACGGTTATTCGTGTTAGTATGTTCGAACCAACCAAGCTTGTTGCTGATTGTCAGTGTAACCCAGCCATTTTAAGGCTGTGTTATACTGACTCTAGTTTTGTTAGGAACCTTATTTTCATTTACATACAATGAAGATGTGCAAGGCCGTATGGGAGGTAAAAATTCTTCAGGTAGATGGCAAACTAATTATCAGGGAGTAGCTCCCATTTAATTAATAAGATAGAAGGTCCCACTTGGCTAGAAGGTTGCATCTGGACACCCATTATATTTTTGCCTGGTAACAATTACTGACCAATAGTGGTCAGTGTAGGTCATGTGACATGGCCTATATTAGGGCTTGTCACCAAAGTTCTGTCTCTTTTTCTGCCTTTTACAATTGGAAGCGCTGGTCGTTTCAAACTGCCGATCTATACAACTTTATATTTTTTTACAAAGTACTGTTGCTTACAAGTTATGAACTGTTGCTGTACCTCAACTGAACAAATACGCTAAACTGTGTAGAATTATATTATACAGTACACTGTTATTTTCATAAGTGAAAATTCACTTAAACGTTTGGCAGAGTTTATCAATTCATTTGAACATTTGGCAGAGTTTATTATTGGATATTGGCTCTCTATTTTAGCCTGGATATTTGCCATAATTGGCGCAGACCAATGGTAAAGAACTTATGAGGGAAAGGCTATCTCTTGTTTATGAATATAAGTTTACCTATTGATCTGCACTATTTTATATAGTGTCCGATATAATTAGTTATTACGTTTGAACAATATACTGTATATAGTTTGTTTTATTGGTTTGAGAAGTAGTAACTGTACATTAAAATCATTACAGTTATGATTTACCATAGCCCGTTAATGTTTGAATGTAGTTTAATTTACTTTTGTATTACAAACATAGGAAACGTTTCATGCATTGTGGCTTATGCCTTTTAAATTCCAATGGGCATGGGATAATCCTATTAGTTAAAGATAACCATATTGTACCTGTCATTACTCAAGATAACAATGATTGTATTATAGTTTTACTTTTATCTTTTTGGTTAAGTTTGCTCCTAAGGCTACAATATTGCCAGTAGACCTATGTTATATCCTGCTGTTTTAATTATTTGCTATCACAGATAATGATAGTACTGTAGAGAGAGATACTCTACATTTAACTGTTTAGGCATACAGTATAGTATTTATTCTCTATTTTAGCCTGGATATTTGCCATAATTGGCGCAGACCAATGGTAAAGAACTTATGAGGGAAAGGCTATCTCTGAT
This sequence comes from Anneissia japonica, assembly GCF_011630105.1. Lineage (NCBI taxonomy): Eukaryota > Metazoa > Echinodermata > Crinoidea > Comatulida > Comatulidae > Anneissia > Anneissia japonica. Next base: position 276,604 of record NW_022753254.1, read on the forward strand.
CAGTCCAGAAGTGGGTGATCATAGATACGGTAACAGCCGCACGTATTGTCTACTACGACCTACGATAAACAGACTCATCGTTGGAAGCGAGTCCTCGATGCATCAGAGCGAAAACCCAAATAAAACCAAGTAGACCTACTGTAGTATACCATTGGCGCCTTAATTAATGTTTTATGTTTTACCTATATTGTTATGTTTGATTTATCAATTTAATTTGTAGTTAATTGAATTAAATAAACTTCATCTTAATTATTAATTATTTGTTTAATGTGTTATCGTTTCCGTCATATTTATTTGTTAAGAATAAATATATTATTCAGAGACGAAACCTGGGTTACATCAGAAAAAAACTTTTCAGGATACAAATATGAATTTGATGTGAACGGTCCTATTATTTACCACTCAATCCGATTTTCAGGATTTTTTCTTTCGACTCCGAACCGGAGTCCGGGCTTAATGGGCATTGGATGACCAGTGAATGTGTTTCTTCATATAAATAATAATAATAATAATAATAATAATAATAATAATAATAATAATAATAATAATAATGGATAATAAATAATAATAATGATAATAATAATAATAATAATAATAATAATAATAATAATAATAATAATAATAATAATAATTTTGACAATTAACTATGTAGATTATTTCTTGTTTTGTATATTTTGATATAAGATTCAATATTAAAAATTTATGTCTGGCTATAAACATTGCACTAGAATAAAGAAAAAATATAGGAAACACATACAACTTTTGTAGTTTTAATTACATATCTGTTAATTTCATATCTTAAATGAATTATATTTTGCATTGCTATTTATTGTTATAAATTAGTTATAATTAAATTGTAACTCATTCTCAGGTCAATTAGAATAAAATTATAGAGAATCTATGTCATCATTATACGAGAACGTACTAAAAACCCCTATTAAGGGGACAATTTCACGATTTTTGTTAATGTCCCTTGAGTATGGGTACCACTATTCAGGGGACACCCCTATTAATGGGACACTTTTTTTTTGTCCCGATGGTGTCCCCTTAATAGGGGTTCTATTGTAATTTAAACTTGGTATATTGAACTCAGTCGAGTAATTCCGAGGCGGTCCAAGTGAAATTTCATGCAAATCTTTGCATACAGTTCTTGGTATTGGTGACTTACTTCACAAAAAAGATTAATTAATTTAATTAATTAGTCAATCAATCAATCAGCCAAGTACTTCTAGAGCTCCTCATAACAAGAGAGAAATTTTCAAATTATTAGATTAAATAATTAAAAAACTCAAGAAAAAATGCAGAATGAGATTTCGGAAATTGGAGGCAATTGTATCTAAAGATAGAGATTTTATTGATGTTGATAAAATTATCGAAAATAAATTTGAAGAAGAACCGGCAAAAAATAGACGCAAAAATAACTTAATGATATATAGATTGGAGGAGTCAAAGAGTGATGCTGCTGATATAAGGAAACAATATGACTTTAAGAAGATTGTTGAAATTGTTGGAAACAAGCAAGATGTTGAAAATAATGTTAAATCTATTTTTCGCGTAGGTGCACGAGGCGTTCAAATTAGACATATTAAGGTCATCTTTAATGATGAGCAGTCGAAAAGAAAAACTTTTGAGAAAGCTAGAAAAAAGGATATCGCAGTCAGTAATGATAGAACTCATAGCAAACGCGAGAAATATAGGATATTAAAAGAAGAATTAAATGAACGTATTAAAAATGAATAGAAGGACTTAGTTATAAGATTTCTAAGAAAAAATGTCATGTCTAAAGTGAATACAAGAAAGAATGAATATAATAATACAAGTAATGTTAATTTATCAGAAAATATTGGCTCAATTTATAATTATAAATTTATGTATACGAACTGTGATTCCTTTTTAAACAAGAAAAGCGAGTTAAAGAATAGATCATCTGTAGAAAAATTATATTTTTTTCCAGTCTGAACTTATGTCAGTTGAATTTAAATGGATACCAATTATTTCTCCCTTCAGATGATTTAAGGTCGTGTAGTAGTTATCTACGTAAAAATGGCAATCCTGTAAATTTGGTTGATTTAGATGATGGTAGTTTTCAAGAATCTTGGTTGAAGTGAATACTAAAGAATCAACATTTTTGTTGGGTTGCATATATAGAAGTCCATCTAGTACTTATATATAAATAATAATAATTAATGTTCTTTACTTAGTCATGTACTTGATTTCAATTTTTCTGATGTTGTCATTGTGAGGGCTTCAACTTTAGAGAGATTGACTGGGAGTCGGGCTGTGTTAGGACTGATAAAAGTGGATGTGCTCAACTATTATTTGACTGTGTTTACGATGTGTTCCTTCACCAGCATGTTATGGAGCATACTAGATTCCGTGAGGGTTATAGGTCCAGCTTACTTGATTTGATATTTACTTATCATGAGGATACGATTGATAATGTAGAGATAGGGTCTCCACTTGGCAAGAGTAATCACGTAGTATTGACATTTGAAATGCCAGTCTCTTTTAAAGCTCAGGACGTACCGTTTGTTAAATCATATATACATGGAGATTATGATTAGATGAGAGATATTATTGCATATGTTGATTTGGATAATGAATAAAACAGTCGTTCAGGGACAGAGTCATGGTCTTTTTTTAAGGCATTTTAAAAAGATACAATTGAGACTTGTATACCATTGCGGAAGAAAAGAGACAAAACAAGTCCATTATGGATGAACAAAGATTGCCTTAGAGCTATAACATTTAAAAATAAAAGTTGGAAGAAGTACATTAAAAGTAAAAGACGATCACGACCGGATGAGAAAGTTAGATGGAAGAAATTCGTTGAGGACAGAAACCTTGCAACAAACTTAATCAGAAAGACAAAATCAAACTTTGAAAATAAACTGAGAGATGAGATCAAAACTAATGAGAAAATTTTTCGGAATTACATTAAATGTCAGTCTAAGAGCCGATCAGGAATTCCAAGTTGATTTCAGAAAATGGTGACTCTGTTTCTGATGATCAGGGAAAGGCTAATTTGTTGAATAGTTTTTTTTTTAGCAGTGTCTTTTTAATCGAGGATTTATCCAATATCCCTAAAATTCCTCCTGTGACTGATGTTTTATTGACCAGTGCTTTGTTTTTTTAGTGAGGAAGAAATTTTAACTTTACTGTCTAATTTAAAGTTTAAAAAACCTGCCGGACCTGACGGTATCCACTCTAGGGTATTGTTTTGAACTTTTTTGAACGTTTGAAATTTCTTTTCCTTTATCAATAATATTCAACAGACTTTTGAATAAGGGTGCTGTACTTGCTGTATCTTGGAAAGAAGCGTGGGTCAACCCAATTTTTCTAAAGAAAGTAAGAACAGTCCATCTAATTACAGACCTGTTAGTCTAACGTCTCTGGTTTGTAAGATCTTTGAGTGGATTATTTGTGTTAGAATTATGGATCATTTAGAAAGTAATAGTCTGTTGTGTAATGAACAGCATGGTTTTAGGAATGGTCGGTCTTGCGCAACCCAGCTACTTGAAGTCCTTGAACAGTGGAGTACTAATATTGATGAATCCCGTAGCTTTGTCTTCATTTACTTTGACTTTAAGAAAGCTTTCAATTCCGTCCCGCATCAACGATTATTTAAAAAAAATTATTTAGTTTTGGTGTCCGTGGTAAACTTCTTACTTGGATTGGTGCGTATCTTTCTGCTCGGACACAAAGATTTTCTGTAAATGGGCATTTTTCTGGTCAGTTTTCAGTAATTAGTGGGATTCCGTAAGGGAGTGTAATTGGGCCAATTTTTTCATAATGTTTATTAATGATCTACCCTCGGTTACAGATTCAGAGGTAAAACTGTTTGCTGATAACAAAATTATTTAGAATTGTGGATTCACATGAGGATAGTGTAAGCTTACAGTCAGATATTAATGCATTATGTGAGTGGTCTAAAAAGTGGCAGTTGCCCTTTAATTTTATACTTGAGGCTGTGAATAAGGAAAAAGATTTGGGCGTCATTTTTTAACGTAGCTTAAACTTCGCGGTGCATGTTGCTGACATCTCAAAAAGAGCCAACATGAAATTAGGAATGATTAAAAGATCTCTTCGTTTTCTAATAAAGGGCTTTTAAATTTGTATAAATCTATTGTGAGACCTATTTTAGAGTATTTTAGAGTTTTAAGAAAGATGAAGACCGTCTTGAAAACGTACAGCAGCGAGCTACTAGGATGTTTCCTGAATATCGTCATCTCCATATGAGGAACGATTGAAAACCCTAAATCTTCCAACACTTAAGTATCAAAGACAGCGTGCAGATTTATTGCAAGTGTTTAGAATTGTTCATGGTTTTGATAATATTTCTAAAGATTTTTTTTTTATTCTAATACTGATAGTGTCACTAGAGGCCAAATATAAATTAAAGCACCATTACTCTAGAACTAATCTGAGGAAAGGGACATTCTCAAGGCGAATTGTTAAGAATTGGAATTCATTGTCTGAGGAAGATGTCAATGCTACATCCTTAAATATGTTTAAATCTGCAATTGAGAGGCATTGGGCTGACCACCCGGTAAAATTTGCACCGTATACGAAGTAGTATAGATTGCTCATCGAGGGGCCAATAAGCATTGTATGCTTGGTTTCTATACCCAGGATTACAGTTACAGTAATCCTGGGAATCAAGTAAATCAAGTAAAAACACACATCCCTCAGCTCCGCTACAGTTGGGGCTGAGGTGGTAAAATTGTCCTGTAGATTGCCGGATATGACACTCTTATATAGTAAAATTCATCATCATCGATCTAATTAATCGCGGTGATGTACCATTGAAAATATTTCATGTGGCGAAACCCAAGCTTATCTTTGCACGCTTTTTCTTATACTTCTCAAATTATAATAAAGGCACGCGCACTCGAGTCGAGTATTATAGGTAATTCAGATGTTTGTGGGCAGAGACACGTGGTATCTTGCTATAAAATAAGATGTGCTCTGGCTGTACAGCGATCTTTTGTTAAAACCTGGGTCATTTATGCATTTATATCAACAATTTTCAGGCATATCTTCTTGACTCAAGGAAAGTGAGGGAATCAACTCTTTCCCTTAAAAATATGTGAGGGGACGTTTACAAGGATGGCGCCAGCGGAAGGGGGCCGGAGGCCAGACCCCTCGTCGGGGAGAGCTGTCCACCCCCCCCCCCGTTGAAAAAAAAACCACAATTCGTCTGGGAAAAAAAAGTATTTTGTACATATTATAGACTCTAAAATCGATTAAATAAGCCTTTGAAACCCCTAAATTGTCAAAATTTCGGGGGTTTCGCCCCCTAGATCAATTTCGAGGCATTTATAGCGACGTTTGACTACGCCCACTTTGTTCTCGTCGAGGAAATGTTTCCCCTCGTCGGAGACATTGGAGCCCCGTCGGGGACTTGGGACCCCCTACCCCGCTGGGCAAATCCTTTCGCCACTCCTGGGCGTTTGTCCCTTTCCCCGTGTCTGCCACCACCTCAGCCCCAAAAAATTTGAGAATATCTCTGGGTGCCAGGAAATTGCACTCTCATGTACCTTAAAAATCTTACCTAATACAATTTAGTGGGGTGCGATCACACCTTCTGCACCCCCACTCCCTCATCCGCCCCAGGATTATGTCACGCAATTGGCAAGGTCTTTGGACTCATTGCTGGTATCTCGTCAATGCTTTTTCATTTATGTCATTGTGAAAAGGCTCTAGCAAAAAAAATGTTTTTAGAAAAAATGTAGACCTTTGAATTTTTGTCTCTTATACACATCTAGATGTGTATAAGAGACTTGCATACACCCATGGGTTAAACCGACCGCGCCATCCATAGCACACAGTCCTTCTAAAGGCCTACAGTCCTTGCTGAAACCCACTTAGCCGCAAAAAAGCATTTAGAAGGGTACTCATAGAGCTCCTAATCAGAGCTAAAAAAAAAATGGCATCGTAGTTACCGCGATACACGTCAGTGTAGTCAAGGTTGCTTCGCTTGTGATAGTTGGGGTACGTTTATCGTAAACCTTCATTTCCGTGTCACTGAAGTCTATTTTACTGAATGAAAATATATAATACTCAACGAAAAATCGTTGTCAAAGAAAGCAGCAGTAGGCCTACGTCGAATACGCCCAATTATTCGATGTTGTGCAGATTTGTACTCTCCGTACATTATATTTTCAGTAACAACAATATTAGGAAGCTTTCGATTGCACGACGAAGATAGGCCTGAAATGTATGACGTCAGATAAAAGTCATCTGCGCATGCGAGAACAATTGAGTTCTTGTTGTCATCTGGGATTAATAGAACCATCGCAATTTGTATCTACGTTGTGCGGAGAACGTAACGGTCACGGATGAGTGAATTCGTTCTAGGGTTACATCGTCACGCAAATCTAAAGCTTCCAATATTCAATATTTCATAATACATACTATCCTCCTATAACCAAGTAATGTGTGTTAGAGTGTTCAAAGCCAACACTGCTTAGAGGTGCATCTCCAATAATGGTCTGAACAAGTACTGGCTTATGTATGAATTCTTCAAAACAGAAAACAGAGAAAATAATATGATTTAATATTTTCTAATAATATTTGTTGAATTAACTTATAGTACCAATTACATTAATTAATACATACATTAATAATTATTTTCAATAATTTTACTACAATAAGGTAATGGTGGTTAATTCAATAATAATAATAATAATAATAATAATAATAATAATTATTATTATTATTATTATGATGATGATGATGATCATCATCATCATCATCATCATCATCATCATCATCATCATCATCATTGTCATTAGTATAATATTATATGACTTTATAAGTCCATCGTGACGTCATCAGTGCGACTCCTAATGTTATTTGCCCATCCCCAACTGTGCAGTAAAAAGCAATTAGTAGAGCTACGCATAGTACACTACAGTATATGAAAATTATTATACGAAGGTTAGATTTAATTAGATTTTAATTTTTAAAAAATTCTTGAGGGCCTGCAATGCCCGAAAGACAATTTTGAATGCATTAAATCTAACCTAAGTAAAATAATGTTCTGCTAGTGTACTATGCATGCAGCTCTACTAATTGCTTTATAAGTCAATCGCCGTCTTTTAATGTTAGTTTTCTCAATCAACTGTTGTAGCTGCAGTCATTGGTTCCTATAGTGATATGATCAGTATACAATACTGTGTGCTTGTTAAATACGTGTCTATGCTGTTTTGTGCTCCTGCAGTACGCGTTTCCTCAGAGAGCTAGCGACGTTACACATCAGCAGTAGGCCTAGTACGGGTACGATGAATAACTATTGTCAGAGACGTATACATGGGGAGCCGTGGGAATATTATCAAAAGTATTTGATATAATGGATCATTTCGCATTGTCAATCAAACTGAACAACCGACCAATCAGAATTCTATAAAATTTAGGAATGACTACTATAAAGCAATAAATATGGCCACTGTAAGATCAGTCTGTATCATTAAGTGTATTAACGGAATTAAATCGCCTAAATACTGTGTAAACTAAGCGTGTTTTAAATTTATTTTGTTTCTTTGAAATTCATGTACAGTGTTTCTACTGTGTAATCTCGAGAAGAAGCCCATGGGCTTCCTTTTTGAGATGGGCTTCTTTTCGATAAAGTGTGGGGAGGCTTCAATTCGAGATGGGCTTCTTCCCGAGTTTAAGCCCATTGGGCTTCTACCAAATATACGTACCATCTTGACAAAATTCACCGCGGTAGAAATCGGTGCACGCAC
>NW_022753254.1:284618-290858 GCF_011630105.1 Anneissia japonica
ATAAAGTGTGGGGAGGCTTCAATTCGAGATGGGCTTCTTCCCGAGTTTAAGCCCATTGGGCTTCTACCAAATATACGTACCATCTTGACAAAATTCACCGCGGTAGAAATCGGTGCACGCACTTTGGTGAACAGTCATTTCGGCAGGATGCGCCATTGAGGCACGGATGACCCTGTGCACAACGACCAACGTAGCTCTAAATACAATAGAAATTCCAACTTCAATTATTACTTATAAATATGTTAAATGTGTACATTCGACTTTCACAAATAATTCCTTATTTTTAAAACTCACCCTGGTATGCTTTGCCTTGTTGATTATTATATAGCTTAAGATTTTGTATTGGTTTTCATTTATTCATTTATTCGGTCACCATACAAAAAATGGAAACTTCATAAAATTGATAAAAAGTTAAAAATTAATGTAGACATTTTTAATTATACTCCTTCGATAATTGGAAGGTTCTGAATATTTACGAGCTGAACTTGGCTTTCATTCTATACGTTTTATATATTTCTTTATTAGCGTCAGTCTGAAACGATCAATATTTAAGAAGTGCAGCTGTTTTTCGTCTCACGTATGCCTAAATGCAGGTATGGTATATTGTCACACCATTTTTGTATCCTATTTTTTCATTAAATAAAATGTGTAGGCATAAAATACAATTATAATCCATCTAGAACCAGTCAACTATTCATAACTATAAAGAGCTGAATATGGCTTTCATTCTATCCGTTTTATATATTTCTTTATTAGCGTCAGTCTTAAACGATCAATATTCAAGAAGTGCAGCTGTTTTTCGTGTCACGTATGCCTAAATGCAGGTATGGTATATTGTCACACCATTTTTGTATCCTATTTTTTCACTAAATAAAAAGTGTAGGCATAAAATACAATTATAATCCATCTAGAACCAGTCAACTATTCATAACTATACCTGGTCTCTAATTGGTGACCACATTCAATACTTTTATATGTGGTGTTCATGAACATAAAAAGAATTTTAAATTGGGTCACCAATGTAGATTTTATTATTAAAATGTGAATCCAGGATCATACATCATAAGTCTTATTAAAATATCTATGTAAACGCACAACGTCATTATTAATGTTCTTCTCAACAGATTATGTACTATGAATCTAATACCTTATTGCCTTCCCACTGTTTAATAAATAATATATCCCAATGTTACATCATTTACAGTACATTGATTTCTTCATTGCATTTGACTGCGATGATCACGACTTTCTTAGCAAATTCGGTATTTCTGTTAATTCAATTGCCTTTCAAGTTATTTACAACAAAGGGTTACATCAAACCAGGAGTCACTCAAAGATCAATCCTTGGCCTCCCCCTACTTATTTTCAACCTGGTTATAATAATCTTTCCTACTGTGTATAATATCCTGCCTCCCATACTTATTTTCGACCTGTTTATGTCAATAATCTCTTCTCCTGCTTTTGGTCTAGGCCCTACATGTCTTTTGTTTGCCGATGATTTTGAAATTATATCACAATCTGATACTAGAAGGCTATGGGGAAGATCTGGAAACTTTGGACAGCTGGTCTAATTGAGGCAGCAAGCCAAAATATAAAGAGGTGACTTTTACTCTCAATAAGTCTCAAGATTTTATTTCCCTTCCACATCGATGGACATATTTTATAAAAAATGTTAACAAGCTTAAAGAACTTGGTTCAATTTTTTAAATTTTAAGTTAAATTTTAATCATAATGTCGATGATATTAGCCTAGTCTAACAGAATGCTTGAATTTCTTAAACGCAATTGCTGATACATACAACTTAACTCCTAAAAGTTTTTTTTCTTCACTTGTTAGACCGCACATTGAATATCGCACTGATACTAACATGCATAAAATTACCACACAGGCTTCAAAAGTTGATCTTGTTTAAGAACGTTCGCCTCTTATGTTTGCAATATTAATGTATCCACCTTGAGTCCTAGACAAAATTATTTTGATTCTCATTTATTTAAAAAAATGTGTCATAAGTATACCCTAAGTAATCTTTATTGCTTCCCATGAAATCATTACAGCGACGAGACAAAAAATTATCAGTGAAAAGATTAAAATACAAAAAAAAAAAAAAATCAAAAATCAGAAAAACAGTTTCACGAACTCACTTTTAAAAAATTAAACATTGAAAGAAGAGGATAAACTTAAAGCCCGAAGGCTTGTTTCAGAAGGAGTCCCCAGATAAAGTGTTTTTGTTGGGTATTTTTAGGGAGGGGGGGTTAATCTTTTTACTATCTTCTTTAGTTCATGAAATAATTTGTCGATGTCGTAATTCTGTCTCATCATTATTTTATGTTTACTTTGCTAGACTCACGGAGGAATGTTACAAAAATGGTTTTGTTGTTAGGTTGCCAAAATTATTATCTTCTTAAACTTGAACTTGATGCTACTTTCAATATATTAAAACTCATTTAGCAATTTTGAACGTATGTTAGGCATAAATAGACCTATAACGTATTTAATATATTTTATATATTCCTTTACGTTTTTCCTGAAACTTTGTTTATTTCTGGTGGCTTTTCTTAATTCTCTTTTCTGGATTTGTATAATAAAATGTATTTTAAAATTATAAATAATATTTTATTGAAATCTATCCTGTTATTGGTAGACCCGCTGATGGGATGTGTAATGAAATAGACTATAAAGCCGTGGATACTTCGAATATAGAATGTCTCTTCCTTAACACAGTATTTATTTCGTGGTAATATACCGTATATCATGTACATTAATCACTTCATTGTGAAATTTGTTATTGTTTTGAAGAAATTCGTGATTGAAAATAATATATTTGCATTTGCAATGTCTAGGTAAAGGTAGACTTTAAATAGGTAGCTCTTACCTGTACAGAGTTTTCAGCATTATTTTGCATATCGTAAAACCATACACCTGGAGCATGTTTGAGTAACATGTCGGCTGACTTGCTGTCATATTCATACAGATTGCACAACGATATATTGTCTGCATAGGAGAATGCCAAACAGGACTTATTTTTACGACATGTCTGCATGCATGTGTATCTTGAGACTCCATGGATTGTCTCGTTTTCATTCTCCATAGTAGTATTTTTACGTGCGTAAAAGTGAGCTGTGGCGGTCGTTTGTACGTCTTTGATGTCGCATTTTGTATAACCGGCAGCCAAATTGACGACCATGATGGGTATTATTAATGTAGCTATCATTTTTATTGCAATGGAGAGGACTATTTATTCAGTCAAGTTACTCTGTGCCGACTGAGACGTGATAAAGGGATACTCCTTTTATGTAGCGCAACTAGCAACTAACATTTCCAGTTATTGATATTGTTACAATATATATTTTATTACATAAGTTATATGTTTTTCAATATGTTTTATATCTGTTTATTGACAGTTAAAAAAAAGAGAGAAATAAAGAAATATTGATCGCCCAAACATCTGAGGTTATTTCCGGGCGTCTAGAAAACAAAGATTTCCCAGGGCCTAGGGCATACCTTCGGACCCCTATGAATTATAAATATTATTTTATTGAATTCTATCATGTTATTGGTAGACCCGCTGTTGGGATGTGTAATGAAATAGACTATAAAGCCGTGGATACTTCGAATATAGAATGTCTCTTCCTTAACACAGTATTTATTTCGTGGTAATATATATCATGTACACTAATCACTTTATTGCGAAATTTGTTATTGTTTTAAAGGATTCGTGATTGAAAATAATACCGTATATTTGCATTTGCAATGTCTAGGTAAAGATAGACTTTAAATAGGTAGCTCTTACCTGTACAGAGTTTTCAGCATTATTTTGCATATCGTAAAACCATACACCTGGAGCATGTTTGAGTAACATGTCGGCTGACTTGCTGTCATATTCATACAGATTGCACAACGATATATTGTCTGCATAGGAGAATGCCAAACAGGACTTATTTTTACGACATGTCTGCATGCATGTGTATCTTGAGACTCCATGGATTGTCTCGTTTTCATTCTCCATAGTAGTATTTTTACGTGCGTAAAAGTGAGCTGTGGCGGTCGTTTGTACGTCTTTGATGTCGCATTTTGTATAACCGGCAACCAAATTGACGACCATGATGGGTATTATTAATGTAGCTATCATTTTAATTGCAATGGAGAGAACTATTTATTCAGTCAAGTTACTCTGTGCCGACTGAGACGTGATAAAGGGATACTCCTTTTATGTAGTGTAACTAGCAACAAACAACCTATACGTGTTTTGTTTATGGTAATATCATTAAAATTCTGAACATGATGTCTGTCTTAATGTGCATTTAATCGAATCCGATTATTTTCAGATCGGAAAGCCCTACGATCGGAAAATCGATTCAGTGTGTAAAAATAGGAACGTTGGCGTCTGCGCTTCGCTTGGATCCGACGTGAATGCCGCTTTCATCAATAAATAAACTACTTCAGAAATCTGTTATCAAGACAAAGGCTATGTTCTCACACGGCTGCTAACCGTTAGCTGCCGTGCGTTCATCCGAGAAAATCCCGATCCGGATACCAAAAATATGATGAATCACTGGCCAATAAGAAACTGGAAATTGTAAACGCGTACGTGTGATTGGTTGATGATAGAAACACGCTCAACTTGCTAACCGATAGAGATTGCTAACAGTTAGCGGTATCCGGATACTGCTAACGGTTAGCGCTAACCGATCGGGCGTTCTCCCGCAGGTGCTAACGGTTAGCGCTAACGGTTAGCTCCCGATCCGGATACTAGGGCTCTCGTGAGAACCAGGCTTTATTTATTACCATTTTCCAGTTATTGATATTGTTAAGTATATATATTTTATTACATAATTTATATGTTTTTCAATATGTTTTATACATCTGCTTATCGACAGTTAAAAAAGAAATATTGATCGCCCAAAACATCTGAGGTTATTTCCGGGCGTCTAGAAAACAAAGATTTCCCAGGGCCTAGGGCATACCTTCGGACCCCTATGGTAGTGTAATCTCTTGATCGACCCCCTTTCGGACATCTCTGAACCATCCCGCGAGCGATGGAGAGGGATAAGTGGTGGCGCCAGCGGTGGCCGGGGACCAGCGCCCCCTGTCGGTGAGAGCTGGACCCCCCCCCCCCCGGGTTGGGGAGAAAAACTACAATTCGTCGTGGAGATATATATATAAACTGTTTGTAGTGATAATATATAAACTTATATACTTATATACTATATACTTATATACTCAAGTCTACCATCGATGTCTGTATTTTCATTGTATTTGCATTTACCATTGTCTCTATATTTATCTATCTTAGTTTGAACACAAGTGCTTACCTATTCATTGGTGCTCCAAAGTTTGGTTGTTACCCGGCCTGATATGTTGTCATAGAGGTTAGTAGTTACAGGGCGGATTTAGGGGATTGAGATAATTGAATGGATACTCAATTCCATAGAAAGGATGATTTTTATTAAAAAAGAAAAAAAAACAAAAACCAAAAACACCATAGGAGAGTTCTATTCACAAATTCACTTGCTGAGAAATAGAACACATGTAATTTGCTCAGTGTTAATATACAGTAGCGGATTTTGTTGTTTGACGACTTTTTTTTAACAGATTTTAGATAATTAGTTTTGCTTTTTGCTGATTTTGTGATTTTTATGCTCGATGTTGCTAAGAGTTTATTCCTGATTTATCAATACTTTTTTTAACGAATTAGAATAGCGTACGGTATATTTGGAGTTACTTAATTTCCCTTTTTTTTTTTGTTTTTTTGATAGATTTTAAGTTATAGTAAAATGAAAAGAAAGGTAAAAAGGAAAAAAGAGAAAAAGGGGAGAAGAAAGGAAGAAAAAAAAATGAAAATGTTTTCTTGGTTGGCGGTAGTAAAATAATTTCAAGATATGTATATGCCTTATATCATTGTTGAATAAAAGTGGGTGAAACCCAAAGGGAAAAAAAAGACCTTAAACTTTATCATGTTGTCTAGAAGGGAAATTTCTCTTTTGAAATGGGTACATTTATGAGCCTTTGCATGTTGTCAAAAATTATGTTTGAGATGTTCGTGGAAGAGGCACTAAAATCCAAATTTCTTTTAAAAGACATACACCTATTTTTTTTTACTTATTTGTTACTGAAAACTACCATGCTAGATGGTCAAAATCGACTCAATACAACCTCATATTCCTCAAATGTGCTGTGCCCCTTGGTCCCCACCGGGGGCTCTGCCCCTGGATTCCGCCGGGGCCCTAGGCGGCCCCCCCC
>NW_022753254.1:291310-293906 GCF_011630105.1 Anneissia japonica
ACCCCTGCCGCTAAGCCCCGCCCCTTGGATTCTTCTTCTTTCGTGTACCATATCAGATGGCCAACTCTGTATTATTTAGCCATTCCCTTTCAGGTCCAACGTCAAAGAGATCAGTTTCTGAAGATGGTTTAAAAGGGGACAGGTGTTAATTATATGATCGACAGTCTGTTCTGGCTCACTGCACCGCATTCGCATGCGGAACAGTCTGTCAAGCCCCACCTCTTCATTGATGACTTAAAAGCGATCGACTCCTGTGCGTAAACGAGTCGATGAAGTCCACTGTTGACGTGGTAGTTCTTTTCCAGCAACGCCTCATCCTGGGTCCCATATATACTGGTAGATGCGAGAGGGCCCAGACAGCTCCGGCGGCAGAGAAGACGACCAGGGCTTGCGTAGACATCCGAAGAGTTTTGGAGAGACAGTGTTCTTTCTATCACATATTATTGCACTGTCAAGTTAGGCCTGAGCCTAGTACTAGTCTTATTATTATTATGTATGCTTCATCGTCATCCGCTACACGTACATCAGTAGCGCCCCCCCCCCCACCCCCCATACAGTACAGACGTTTGTTGGGCAACAACGTGATTGAACCTTCCTTCGCAGGTGTTCATGTATTGGCATATCGTTAGCTAACCAGTTGTGTGTATTTCTTTTTGAAAATGAGTACGGCGGCGTTCCCCTCTTGGAAAGAGGGAACTTCGAAATAATTGTCTCCATATCTTCGCTAATTAAATTAATCATCGAGTAATTTAGCTTTTAACATATGAATTTAGCTAGCGCTTAAAATGTACAATAATCATTTCACTACTTGACAAACTCCGAACTTTATTCATTTGGCCTACATAATAGTTTCAACATCACTGGCGCATGGTAACAACCAACTGATGCAGACCATTTCCGGTTTACATTACTCTCCATAACACAGCACCCCCAATCGTCACCTCTGGGTGATGTTTAAAATAGTATCCGGTCTAGGAGTACTCCAAGATACTTCGGTGCCTCTTGAAACTGCCGGCGCTTTTTGCCAACAGAGGTCTAATTAAATTCCCTTTTTGCTTCTCTGTTATAAAGGTGGTATGTCGCTGAAACTGTTTTTGCAATGCTGAGCCGGAGGCGATTTTTTCCCGTACGAAACATTTACATGAAACTTCATTCGGGCCATTTCGGATTGACAAGAGCAGACACTTCGCAATGTCGTGACGCTCGAATTTTACTATTATTCCTCTTTCTATGTTTACCTACGGTAGGCCCCTATGGTATCTTACGAATTTATGGGATGTAGGCGTGTAACTGTGACCTTCTTGGATGTTATTAAATGTTAGTATAATATCTACAACAACAACAGCTAGTACCCCCTTTTATAAAGGGTAGAATGGTAAAGTAATACCCAAAGGCTAGAGAGAAAGAGGATAAACTAGCCTACTACAGGCTGACTTAAGTCCTATCCTACCTAGGCAGCACTTTAATAGGCTTAGGTCCATAGGGTCATATAGGCTGACAACAACAGTCACCCTTCGCATGACGTTGATTGAAATTTTGAAAAAAACTGAAGCATGAAATAAAAAGTAGATTGCATAAGATAAATATTATTAAATAAATAAAATATAGACCTACCATTCTGCTCCGTTATTGAACTTGGCCAAATTATTCTTGAAATATAATTAATGTTAAATAATAATAATAATAATAATAATAATAATAATAATAATAATAATAATAATAATAATAATAATTTCAGCATTAATTACCTTGGCCTAACCCTTGTAATGAAGAACCATATTATTTACTAGGCCTAACTAGCCCAAGGGAATATCTTTTGTGTCATTTCCCCTTAACGTCGATTTTTTAATTGTTCTCTAATTCCTCCATTGTCTAAGTCCCCTTAAAGTAGGCCTACAGGTTGGTTTTAGTAACATAATAATAATAAATAATAATAATAAATTATCATTTCTTCATTCCATGTAATTAACTTGGTCTAGCCTTGTAATCAAGAACCTGCAGATTACTATGTCTGATATTAATAAATAGGCTTAGGCCTCATTATACATTCATTGTTGCTCTGGCATTTTGGCAGGTCTTATGGCATCCGATATTTTAGAGCTGCTTATTCTCAGCTCTTAGTTTGAAAATAACTGTCACCCTGTTTCATTTGATGAAAAAACGCCCCGAGAAACGCGCTTTTCCTTAGTCTCTGTGCTTTCCCCAGACTCAAAGTGTATATTTTTAATAGTTAGTAGGCCTAGGTAATTATGCAAAACCCAGAGACCTAACTAAAAAATAAAAATTGTCAAAATAGGAGCGTTGGCGTCTGCGCTTCGCGGAAACACGGTCCGAATTTCGGCTTAGATCCGACGTGAATGCAGCTTTCATCAATAAATAAACTACTTCAGAAATCTGTTATCAAGACAAAGGCTATGTTCTCACACGGCTGCGTTCATCCTAGAAAATCCCGATCCGGATACCAAAAATATGAAGATCGAATCACTGGCCAATAAGAAACTGGACATCTCTCTACCATCCCGCGAGCGATGGAGAGGGATAAGTGGTGGCGCCAGTGGTGGCCGAGGACCAGCGCCCCTGTCGGTGAGAGCTGGAC
>NW_022753254.1:294910-301053 GCF_011630105.1 Anneissia japonica
GTAACTTGTTGGCACGTTAAAGTTACGTAATTCCAATTCTAGTTTCTCAAAATTAGCTCTAATTTATTCTAAAATACGGTAGGTATTTGAATACATAGTAGTGTCGTTACTTGCACGTTAGAGTTACGTAATTCTAATTCTAGCTCAAATGCTTAGTGTAATCTCGTAACTTTGAACTTGTCTGTTAAGTTCAGGATTCTTCCATTTAATATGGAGGGATTCTTTGATTTTTAATCGATACTGTGTATTTGCTTTATCTATTATTTCAAAGCACTTTTTGTTACTCTGTGTTTTGCAATTACTGTATTTGTTGATGTGTTTGTATATATGTGAATTTTTATCCCTCTATAAATGCTCCTCTATCCTTGTTGCAAAATGGTGGGAAGTCACCCAATGTATGAGCCTTACAGCCTCCACATGTGAACTGATATACAACTTTGGACTTGAGGTCATTACTAATAGGGTCTTTACTATTTAAAAAACTACTTATTTTCGTTGTGCTAAATAACATGTTGATGGTTAAATTGCTACAATATTTTTTGCATAGTGTATTTATCTTTTCATTAGTGTGTTTAGACATTTTTCCAATAAATGGTAACTTGAAATAACATTTATGGATTTATGGATTTATACTTGCGGTACGTCGATGACACATTTTGTTTTTTCAACAATCAACTTGAAGCAGAACTTTTCCAGCAATTTCTAAACTCCAGACATACAAATATAAAATTTACTGCTGAAAAGGAACAAAACAACCAGATTAGTTTTTTGGACGTTTTAGTTAATAGATTAGAGAATGGAAACACCAAAACTTCAACGTTCAGGAAGAAAACATTCACTGGACTTATGTTGAGTTATTTTAGTTTTTGTCCGGGAATTTATAAAACAAGAATGATTAGTACTTTGTTAGACAGGATGTATAAAATTAATAATACCTGGTTTGGATTTAATGAAGATCTAAATGTCTTTAAAAATATATTGTTAACAAATAACTATCCAACAAATGTTACTGACAAAATTATTAGAAACTACCTTGATAAAAAATACAATAACGTTCAAACCAAAACTAATAGCGATGAAAAATGTTATTTCTAGTTACCATTTATTGGAAAAATGTCTAAACACACTAATGAAAAGATAAATACACTATGCAAAAAATATTGTAGCAATTTAACCATCAACATGGTATGTAACACAACGAAAATAAGTAGTTTTTTTAATAGTAAAGACCCTATTAATAATGACCTCAAGTCCAAAGTTGTATATCAGTTCACATGTGGAGGCTGTAAGGCCTCATCCATTGGGGAGACTTCCCACCATTTTGCAACAAGGATAGAGGAGCATTTACATAAGGATAAACATTCACATATATACAAACACATCAAAAAATACAGTAATTGCAAAACACAGAATAACAAAAAGTGCTTTGAAATAATAGATAAAGCAAATACACAGTATCAATTAAAAATCAAAGAATCCCTGCATATTAAATGGAAGAATCCTGAACTTAACAGACAAGTTCAAAGTTACGAGATTACACTAAGCATTTGAGCTAGAATTAGAATTACGTAACTCTAACGTGCAAGTAACGACACTACTATGTATTCAAATACCTACCGTATTTTAGAATAAATTAGAGCTAATTTTGAGAAACTAGAATTGGAATTACGTAACTTTAACGTGCCAACAAGTTACGACATCGACACTACTATGTATTCAAATACCTATTTAGAATGAATTGACTGTAATGTGCATAAGTTATAGGCAAAGGTATATAAACCTCAGGATATCTGAATTCAGTTTTTTGTTTTGTTACACTGAAGATGTCGTATTGAATACGAAGAAACATGTCTGGTTCTATTAAATGTATTTTTGTTGCTCTTAAATTCGTCTTTATACTACTCTACCATCGATGTCTGTATTTTCATTGTATTTTCATTTACCATTGTCTCTATATTTATCTATCTTACTTTAAACACAAGTGCTTACCTATGTTAATATACGGTATTCTACATATTAGCAAACCCCAAAATCGATTAAAACAACCTTTAAAACCCCCTAATTGTAAATTTTTTGGGGAGCTTCGGTACCTGGGACACTATCGAGAGATTTTGAGCGACATTCGACCACGCTCATTTTTTTTTACGTCGGGAACATCGTCCCCCCCCCCCCCCCCCCCACAAATCCGGGCGCCACCACTGACAGGGATCGGTATTTGCCAAGAGAGGACATTTGATTGACAAGTTTCTGGTGAGGTCGTAATATACTTTCTCCACTCCATATCATATCCGTGGGATAGCTCCATTTCAATATACTGAAGTAAAGTAATCATAAAATAAGAATAAGGGGGTTAATAAAGATCCCCTTGCGAAAACGGAATTTATTGGTGCTCCAAAGTTTGGTTGTTACCCGGCCTGAGATGTTGTCATATAGGTTAGTTACAGGGCGGATTTAGGGGATTGAGATAATTGAATGGATACTCAATTCCATGGAAAGGTTGATTTTTATTTAAAAAAAAAAAAAAAAGGAAAATAAAAAGTTACACCCGCAGTGTTTAAGTCTTCTTTTCCTACCAAAAAACACCCTAGGAGAGTGCTATTCATAAATTCACTTGCTGAGAAATAGAACACTTGTAATTTACTCAGTGTTAATATACAGTAGCGGATTTTGTTGTTTGACGACTTTTTTTAACGGATTCTAGATATTAGTTTTGCTTTTTGCTGATTTTGTGATTTTTATGCTCGATGTTGCTAAGAGTTTATTCCTGATTTATTCAATACTTTTTTTTTAACGAATTAGAATGGGTATATTTGGAGTTACTTAATTTCCTTTTTCTTTTTGATAGATTTTAAGTAATAGTAAAATGGAAAGAAAGGTAAAAAGGAAAAAAGAGAAAAAGGGGAGAAGAAAGGAAGAAAGAAACCTGAAAATGCTTCACTTGGGTGGCGGTAGTAAAATAATTTCAAGATATGTATATGCCTTATATCATTGTTGAATAAAAGTGGGTGAAACCCAAAGGAAAGAAAAGAGTTTAAACTTTATCATGTTTTCTAGAAGTGAAATTTCTCTTTTGAAATGGGTAAATTTATGAGCCTTTGCATGTTGTCAAAGATTATGTTTGAGATGTTCGTGGAAGATGCACTAAAACCCACAGCTGTGAGTAGATGAATTAATATTAATTTAATGACACATTTCATAGTTGCATATTGCAGATATACCCTGTATATTAAAATTTCTTTTAAAAGACATACACCTATTTTTTTTTACTTGTTTGTTACTGAAAAATACCATGCTAGATAGTCAAAATCGACTCAATACAACCTCATATTCCTCAAATGTGCTGGGCCCCTTGGACCCCTACCAGGGGCTCTGTCTCTGGACCACGCCGGGGCCCCTAAGCGGCCCCTGGTCCCTAGCCTAAGGCTGCTCGCAGATTGCACCCCCCCCCCCTCCTTTTTCTGGCAGGCTGGATCCGCCCCTGAGTTATATAGTTTTAAACATCAAGATCAATTTTGGACCTATCAAACATAAATCTAATTAAGTTATAGGGGACCGAGCTAAAAGTATCTTTTAAATAAAAAAAAAAGTGAAATGAATAGTGCGAGATTTAGATTTCGAATATCTAATGAGCTCATGCACCACCAAGTTATGTTCTACATAGCCACTCACCCCTCTAAGGAAGCCTTTCTGAATTTCGGTGTTGACCAGCTTGTTTAACTTCATGAAAACATTGAGGCGATTGGCTATAATAGTGTATAGAATAAATTTGCAATGCATGACGCTAAAATGTGTTGGCGTGTTGGTTTTCCCTTTTTTATGGATAAGAGTGACTCTACTATCCGTCAGGCTTGCTAGTCTAGAATACTTTGTTGTATAAGGTTGCAAGGAAACAATGTGTGACCGTAAGCTTTTACAGCAATCCATATCAAACACTGACAACCATTTCAAAGTCTACAAGTATTATTATTATATCCGAGTTTAAATAAATGGATTATTAGGCCTAAGTCTAGCTGTCCGGAAATGAGCAATCGGCGCTTCACACCAGATAGGTGACAGTTAAGTCGTACGACGAGATAATTAAGTCGTACGTACGAGATATTATTTCGTACCTACGAGATAGTATTTTGTACGTACGACTTAATTATCTTATCATGCAGAATGGGAAATCGTTGGTTCATTTCCCATTTTTGCGGCTTTTTTGGTCGCCAACGCTGTTATCATGAATTATTTAATACCATTTCCAGTCATTGATATTGCTTTAATATATATTTTGCTCAAACATATTTTTACGTTGGCAGCAGTAGGCTTCCGTAGTTTATTTTTATGGTGAAATTCAAGTCTCGTTTGGAGCATGGGCACCAGGACGGTTTTTTTTTTGTTTTTTTTTTTGGTTGGCGGAATGGGAAATAGTTGGTTTATTTCCCATTTTTGCGGCTTTTTTGGTCGCAAACGCTGTTATCATGAATTATTTAATACCCTTTCCAGTCATTGATATTGCTTTAATATATATTTTATTACATATTTTATTAGTAGAGCGGCTAAGGTTTAATTTCAGGTAGAATCGTGCACTTCTGGAAGAAAGCATGAAACTTCCCACAGTGATACTATGACACCTAAAGATCATTAAAAAATAATAGACCCCAAAAAATAACGCCTCCTAATGGCCACCATCTTGAAATCCAATATGGCTGCCAAAATATTTGATTTTAGCCAATATATTCATATCTGCAGCACATGTCATTGCCAATTGAAGATCATTACCCATATTTTCAATATCAGAGAGTGTCATGCAATCATCAGAAATTATGTCAGATGGCGCCGCCATATTGGATTTCAAGATGGCCGCCAAATTAATGATATTTTTGTCAATATTCATATCTACAGTACCTAGCACTGTCAATCAAAGAGCGTTGCCCATGTTTTCGATATCAGGGACTACCATGCATCCATCAGAAATTATGTCAGAAGACCGCCATATTAAATTTCAAAATAGCCGCCATCTTGAAATTTAATATGGCCGCCAAAATAATTAATTTTAGCCTATGTATTCATATTTACAGCACATATCACTCCAACTGAAGATCATTACCCATGTTTTCAATATCAGGGAGTGTCATGCAATCATTAGAAATTATGTCAGATGGCGCCGCCATATTGGATTTCAAGATGGCCGCCAAATTAATGATATTTTTGTCAATATTCATATCTACAGTACCTAGCACTGTCAATCAAAGACCGTTTGTATGTATGTATGACATATTATGTCGTAATTTCGACATACGTATGTCGAAATTTCGACATAATAAGTCGTAATTACGACTTACGTATGTCGAAATTTCGACATAATAAGTCGTAATTACGACATACGTATGTCGTAATTTCGACTTATTTATGTTGTAATTACGACATAGCCTTGGGCCACTATTTATATGTATATCTCTAAAGATTTTTAAAATCAATCTTACTTACTAAATTTAAGGATTGTCAAAAGAGTTGAAATGTACATGGGCAATACAAAAACAGTGAATGAAAAATGGTGGATTTTTTTGTTTAAATACGGTATACAACATTAAAAAGTCAATTTAATGCTAACATTAATACTAACTTCAGGTATCAGAATATATTTATTTTTAAAAGTAATACAATTGAGAAAAAGTCGTCCGGCCAAAGCCTGTGCGGCCGGTGTGGTTCCGATGGCCCTGCGTCAGTGGTGGGGATATTTGCCATTGGGGTTTATACTGTTTGTCTGATTTAGTTTGTATTGTAAAATACATATCATATCTCCGCCCATGATTAACGTGTACCCATTTTTACCGCTGCAAAGGATATTAATTTTATTTTCTAGTTTCTTAAAATAATGACATTTATTTGTAGTAATTTGGGGTGTTAACGTTTGTGTGTGTGGGTGGGATGTGTGTGTGTGTGTGTGTAACGTTTTGGTATTTTCGTGTGGTATTTTTGTGTGTAACATTATTATATCAAAAACGGCTGCACTGACATAAATGAAAATAAGATGGAGTGTTAGGCATAACCCAGTAAAGATATGATTACATTTTGGTGACGGTCCGTAGTAGGGTGTGGGTGTATTCTATTTGTATCCTTAATGTAAAGCGCCTTTGAACATGAGTACTCATGAAAAGGGC
>NW_022753254.1:302905-304199 GCF_011630105.1 Anneissia japonica
ACTGGTAGAGGCCCAAACTAGTATACCTACTATCTAAGATCCAGGATATAGGCCTAGGGTAGTAGGCCAGGCCTAGCTAGAAGATTATTATAGGAGGCAAGGAGGCCTAGCTACTGAGGCAGCCCAAGGCTAGCCCTCTATCTAGCCTAGTAGGCCTAAGTAATATGCTTGACAAATGATGGTCGAAAAGAGTTTTTTTTCAAATTATTCAGAACATGCATGTTTCTATTTGTTCAATGAATTATTTGCCCCAAAAGTGGCTGTTTAATAGTTTCTTTTTCTTTTAAGAAGTTGAGTTAGAAATTATATTTTTTGTTACCTCTTGTTATTGTCAGAGATCATTTTCTTCTTTTTGGTGATCCGCATCTAGTGCGGATCACCTCTTGTTATTGTCAGAGATCTTCAAACACGTTATATTTTCATTGCGGATTTTTTGGGACTCCAAAAGTATGCATTTTCTTTTAGTTTTTAGGCGTATGCGGATTTTATAAGTCCGCAATGACGATATAACGTGTTTTCTTACTTATCTTTTTTTTTTTAAATTCTACCTTTCCTTCCATTATGTGCGCATGATATCTCAAACTTGCTGCGAGCTATGCACATGCGCGCTTCAACGAACATTTGGCTTGGCCTGGAATAGTCACAATAAGGTTTTCAGTGTGCTCAGTCATGCGTAACCAAATTGTCAGTTCTCAAATGGTTAATGCACTCTCACCCATCCCTATGCCACTGTGTTCATAAGCAAATTAGCTCTTAATTATGCAAATTAAGAATGCCATATCATAGCAACTGCTAGTCCAGGGGATCTCAAGTGGCAGCCCTCTCCGGCCTGTGAGTGTCTGTTTTGTGGCCCGAGAGACAAAGCTGAAAATAATATTTTCTGTTAGGCTTGGGCATAGATTTCTAATCTTAATAATTTTGCATTCTGTTTTGCCGATTTGGTCTATATATTGCCCCACAAGTCAGGCACAGATCAAAGGAGGTGGGGGGGTTCCACCTGGCCTGCCCCCCCCCCCCCACCTTTTGGAAAGTCAATAAAAGGGAAGAAGAAGAAAAAATCGATTGCCCAAAAGGCCTCAGAGGTTATTTTTGGGCGTCTAGAACACAGAAATATTGCGGGGGATTCCCCCGGACCCCCTGAGTGTTGTTGTTTCGATCGGCCCCACTTTCGACCCCTTCTGCCACCCCCTCCCTTTTGGACATCTCTAAATCCGCCCCTGCAAATTGTAGCGATTTAATTAATCAATCGAAAGAACTATCACAGCAAACAACAAAGAGATACTGTATACTGATG
>NW_022753254.1:304600-311455 GCF_011630105.1 Anneissia japonica
AGGAGGGGAGGGGGGGGGGGTTCCACCCGGCCTGCCCCCCCCCCCCCCCACACCTTTTGGAAAGTCAATAAAAGGGAAGAAGAAGAAAAAATTGATTGCCCAAAAGGCCTCAGAGGTTATTTTTGGGCGTCTAGAACACAGAAATTTTGACCCCCTGAGTGTTGTTGTCTCAATCGGCCCCACTTTCGACCCCTTCTGCCACCCCCTCCCTTTTGGACATCTCTAAATCCGCCCCTGCAAATTGTAGCGATTGAACTATCACAGCAAACAGCAAAGAGATACTGTATACTGATGACCCATTATGTGATATATAGGCCTAACATTTTGGCTTTTGCATTACCAAACACAGGGGTAACTTTCTTAGGTAAAATGGCCTGTATAAGCATCTATTGGCTTATTATTTTCAAAAAATGTCTTATTCGGGATGGGGAACAAACCCTCCTGTAGGTCTGTCACAAGTTCCTCCAAAATTCCAAAACGGAGACAAGACCTCGGCAACGATCTCCAATAATATAATAATATCAATAATAACAATGTTACCATTATCTTGTTTCATAAACAATTCATAGCAATGATAATTAACTAGATGCACACAATATCAATAAACTACACATTGATCTCCAATAATATATAACATATAAATCAATGTATGCTAATCAAAAAATTATACACAACAATATATTACTAAACAGTTCACTATCATTAATTTACACATTGATCTCCAATGCATATACAGTATATCAATGTATATCTCAAGAATAATAATGCTACTATTGTCACATTTATCAAGTAACAATTTCAACAATAACAGTTAACCATAGCATCAACATAGATCATTAGTTTACAAATTGCGATAATCAATTCTGTCTATCATCACCATCGCTACTACAAACAATTATTTAGTATTGCATGTAAAGACAGTTTTTCATGTAAGACTATTAATTAGGCCTACAGTATCTTTATCACATTAACAATTTACAATTATCAACATTTCAAGGCAATGCAATAATAACCTGTTATAGCAATAATAATAACAATAATAATAGTGATTAAAAACAAATATATGAATAATAAGAATAATACTCAGCACTTATAACATGGCTAACACGAACACAGCTCTTATAACGTGGCTAACACAAACTCAGCACTTTTACGTGTCTAACACGAACACAGCTCTTATTTTAATGTGGCTAACACGAACATAGCTTTTATAACGTGGCTATTAACATGAATTCAGCTCTTATAACGTGGCTAACATGAACTCAACAAAACAATGGGTGTACAAAAAAATACCTTCATAATAATTTATTAAGTTTAGCTCAAAAACAAATACAATGATCTTATGCCCGCTTCATGTTGGTGTTGGGTCTGTCCTGTAACATTTTCACATTAGTATGTGAAACCGAGCCACAGTACCGCGATTTTTTGTTTCCGTACGAAACATTTGCATGAAACTCCACTCGGGCCGTCTCGGATTGATTCGACTCGAGTTTGATATACGAACAAGAGCAGGCACTTTGCAATGTCGTGACGCTCGAGTATTCTATTACCTTTATACTGTGCTGTTTCATTATTTACCTACGGCAGGCCTATAAAATCTTACCGATTTATGGGATGTAGGCTACGTCTGTAACTAACTGTGAGCTTGTATGTTTGTTATCAAATGTACTACAACAACAGCTAGTACCCCCTTCTATAGTAGTACCAGTGGTAAATAGGTACATCTATCAAAGGCTAGAGCAAAAGAGGCTAAATAATGTGCCTAGTGGAACAGCCTAGTTCCAAGCTGAGTTATATGTCCTACCTGCTGTTTCCGCCAGACTAGGCCCCTAGGTTCCTAGGCCTGACACAACAGTCACGCTTCGCATGCCATTGACTGAAATTTTGAACAAAATTTAAAACATGAAATTAAAATGGGACAATGAGTAAAAAAATAATAATAAAAATTAAATATATCACTCAGGCATTAATGAACTTGACCTAAGCCTTGTAATGTAATTAATATTAAATAATAATAACAATAATAATAATATTAATAACAATAATATTAACAATATTATAATTATAAATGACCATATATAATTTAGACATTAATTAACTTAGCCTAAGCCTTGTAATCAAGAAGCACCTACAGTATACTATATTAGGCCTATAATCCAAACCCTGCCTCAATTAATTTTTAGTAATTCTAGGCGGAAGCAGGTCATCTCGGCCCCAAGTCAACACAGCCCCATGTCAACTCGACCCTATGTCAACCAACCTCAAGTCAACTTGGCCCCAAGTATTTTGGAAAAACCCGGGGGGGGGGGGGTTTTGAATAGGGAAGGGTTCTTAAATTATTTATTGCCACTGAAGCCCATGAGATGAAGTGAGTGATTGTAATGGGTTTCTTGTTTACATTCCAATGGCTATATGTTGCTGGCCAGACACTCTTGTTAACTCCCAATGGACTCTTAAAACCAATTAAAGTTAAGTTTATGGAGCTGCTAACAGCTCCCTCTGGACCATTTGACAGCTCACTCTCAACTATCAGACAGCTCACTATGGACCATTTCTGCTAACAGTGACTTTTGCCTCATAATTTTTATTAATATCATTTTAATATTATTTTTATTAATGCAGTTTTGATTATTGTAAGTGCATGTAAATGAAACAAAATAACAAAGGCAACGATTTAAAATCACTTTAATTTCGGCTTTGCATTAAAATCTCTTGGTAAATATTCAATAAATACCGTCACAGTAAATTAGGGCCGAGTTGACATGGTACTCGGATTCTCCATGACATAGGTTAAAGAATTATCCAAAACTGCGGCCAATTAAAAAATTAAAATGTGCACAGTATGTAACTCAAATAGGGCCTAACACTTTTTATTATTCGTGCAGCGAAATCAAATAATACATAGGCCTATGTTGTTTTAAACGACCCATTATATTAGAATGGCAATGTGTGTTTTTTTTTTTAAATCAGACAGTGAGCAGCAATCCTGTATCTCAGAAGTTTTGTAGACGTTTATCTTTGGTTGATGACCTTTTGACGTACGGAAAAAAAATTCGCATACCGCACACAATCGTTCCGCTCAACAAAACAAGGGGAAAAAAAAACACTTT
This sequence comes from Anneissia japonica, assembly GCF_011630105.1. Lineage (NCBI taxonomy): Eukaryota > Metazoa > Echinodermata > Crinoidea > Comatulida > Comatulidae > Anneissia > Anneissia japonica. Next base: position 307,711 of record NW_022753254.1, read on the forward strand.
CACCACAACGCTTCACTCAAATACTGTCGCGCACGTGAGCCTTGCTTTATTTTTTAAATAACCACACATGATGCAAATATACGCTGAATGTCATGTTTATTCAGATACACACAAAAAAATCACGAATTAGTTACAGGGTCGCACTTGCGGCGCTCGGAAGGTGCTGCACACCATTGTACACCTCTTACCCTGGCCCTTCAAATTTATTCCATTAGCAATTTTGGCACCTATTGCAATATAGTTGAGAACCCCTTTGCTAGTTACAGAGAATTGCTTTCCAGAAAAGAAATAAATGGCAGGGAAAAAGAAAAAGAAGCATCTTAGGAAATTTTAAAATATTCCGAAGCTTACACTTTGCAATAGTGCTCTGGACCTAAGCCATGTGCTGTGGACCACAAAATTGTTACCATATATATCGGAAATATAGTATGTGCGTTTTCTGATTCTTGCAAATCAATCCGACCAAAAATGGCCATTTTACAAAGTTCCTTATAGTACAGTAATGAGATCGTTCCTTGTGGGTCTATTTCAGCTTAAAATGCATGCCCATTCCTTGCGGATCGGAGTTGGAAGTATGAGAATATTAAAGATGGCTTGTATAGATTCACATTATACATATTTTGCTGCGATAGGTAACGAAGGCTTGGAAGTAAGATTTATATTTTATTTCCAATATATTACCAATTAAAAAAATTTATCCACATGATATTATGAGCATTGGAATAGTACCAAATATTTTTGACATATTTTGTTATTAGTAATTTTTAGTACAGAAATATATTATTATTTTTTATGTCAACCAATATGTATGGTTGGCTTTCCACTTCATTATGGTAAACAATTACATTAGCGATGGAAAAATTGTAAGGAAATTTGCATATAGACTTTTATTGCAAAGAAAATATAGCTTGATCGTGCTTTCTAACGAATTACCTTTCTAACGTTTTGCTTTGAATAATTTATAAACGAGCGTTTAGAATTTGTAATTTTTAGTACAGAAATGTAACATTATTATTACTTATTTTTTATGTCAACCAATATGTATGGTGGGCTTCCCACTTTATTATGGTGAACAATTACATTAACGATGGAAAAATTGTAAGGAAATTTAGAGTTTTATTGCTAAGAAAATATTGCTTGATCGTGCTTCCTAACGTTTTGCTTTGAATAATTTATAAACGAGCGTACAGCGAAAATGTTTTGTTTATAGTGCTTTTTAATATTCTAAGCATGATCCTTCGATAACGGGAAGGTTCTAAATATCTACAAGTTCAATGAACATGTTGCTGCACTTTAAGCAGTCTGAGACGATCAATATTGAAAAAAGTAAATGAGAATATAGGATCACCATAATAGGATATGAGGGGTAAAAAATAAGGAAGCACATCGTAAGGTTAATTTTGTGAATACACTCTGGCTGTTTGTGGCTCCCGTCTTTCTGTAAATTTTGTAAAGATCGGAAAGCTATCAAAAGATAAATAAGCGCCCAAAAGAGAAACGATCATTGCACCTATAATGGAAGCATTGTTTGTTGAATATCTTTTAATAATAATAATAATAATGTTGTATTTATATAGCGCATATTGCACATTGCCCCTATGCGCTTTACAGAGAAATAATATAGGCCAACTGAGAAAAAGCAAATAACAATAAAATAGTAACAATAAAATAAAATAAAAATAATCATAATAACAATAACAATGAGAGTAAACTACTCCTATTCCTTAAACTAATTAATGGTTGGCCGTTGACTCCGAGGAGCTCATCCGCCCTTTGTTCAGCTATTGGTTTTTCTTGCTGCTGGGTGACCATAAACACCCTCCCCTCAGCAGCGACTAAGACATTTGAGAGGGTTGTCAGTTTAGTCGCCGACGCTTCGACCGGAAGGAGTTTAATGTCGTACCCAGGACCTTTTAGCTTTAGAACTATGGTAGATTACATGTGCACATTGCAATATGGATGAGTTCCTAGGAGCTTCTGATTAAGAATGTAGAAAAGAACATGGAACGAATTCACTCATCTGTGACTGACTTTGCATGCGTTTTATTCTATTGCATATCATCAGTTTAGATTATCGATGACGTGTCGCAATGTGGTTTTGGCGGCTAGTACGAACTATTGACAACTATCTACAGTTAGCGTGGGGGGGTTAAGGGGTTACGACAAACTGCCCAAAAAACTGGAGAAGGTCCGCATTTAAAAACGAAAAAATTTATATTCGTAGATGTTCTGCAGAGTATCAGAGATCATACTAGCCAAAGGGTCCACTTTCCACTGAAACAAACCTCCCACAAATTAAGTTAATCTAAGGGAAATGTTTTATAACATTCTCATTGACATCTACTGTACATTATCAATGAATTAATTATAATAAATCATTAGCGGAGATTGTTTAAGTGGTCATTGAGTGTTAGAACGTGTCACATTTGTGATTGGGTTCAATAGTAAAGAGAAAATGTGATGAGCTACCGGATCTGACAACACTAGACCACAACAAAATATATACCTGTATACAAGAAATTACATTTATAAAGAAATTTAATTGCCTTTCTCAAATGTGGCACCCAGCAAGGGAAGTATATTACTTCCCTGCTTTAACATAATAAACATGACAATTAATACGGATGACAATAAATAACAAAAAAAAGTGATTATTAATAATTAAAAGATATGAAGTTTCATCAACCGAATGTAGCGCTCTGAACTGGTTTCTGCTACGGTTTCATACGGGCGTTACAACTTGTTATCAAACTCTGGCCTTCGGAACAGGATCGATCTTCAATTCCACTTGGTACCAGTATCAACATAAATTGACGGTAGAACGTTTAGTTCCACTCAACACTAGAAACCTACAAATTCAACAAGACGTAACCAATTATCTGTGCACCGCACAAATAACACTAACATCGTGCTAATGCATGCAGATAAAATCTCATGTTTAACATATAAATGGCTTTATCCTTTCTTTTTATTATGAAAATTCTCGCACCTGACTAATCCCGCTAGTCTGAACGCCTGCCAAAGTTAAGCCGGGCTTAAATCAAGTCTGGCTTATCTCCAAGTCTGAACGTAGCCTAATAGATTTCATCAACACGTGACAGAACAGATGACTGAATATTATTGAAATAATCATTATAATAATATAAATTTTTAGATTTTGAAAATATGATTTAAATTTGTTAAAATATAAGGAGATTTTAGAAACAGTAACATACCCACAGTATGTTCTAGGTTAAAACCAAGTAAAAAAAAATTGCCTGCCTTTCTTTTTCCACTGTAACTAACAACAGACAAAAAAAAATATTTTTTTTTTTTTTTTTTTTTTTTTTTAATGAGATTTTTGAATGAGATCCTTTTTACCAGTAACCTAACATTAATGAATGGAATATTAAACATTCCACACATGACAATGCAATTATTTCTTGTGCTTTACTTTACAGATTCTGGGTAACTCACAGTTGTTCATCATGGTGACTTTGGTGTACATTGGTTGCTTCTGTATCATATTTTGTGAATCTGCTTTCTCATGGGATAAAGACTGCCCTGACTTAGATGTTCAACAATATGATCATCAATGGCACACTCCTATTGGTAATGTATTTTGTTTTATTAGTCTTAGTTATCTATTTTTTCACAGATACCACATATTCTCGTGTATAATTGTTATTCTTGTATAAGACAACCCTTAGGTTTGAGAAGAGTTTTGGAGGAGTCTTGTATATTGAGCATATAAAACAAAAAGTGA
>NW_022753254.1:311929-313045 GCF_011630105.1 Anneissia japonica
AATATAAAACAAACCCCCCCCCCCTCCCCAGAGCATCCTTATACCATCAGAATTCATCCTTTCGATGTCCACTTGGACCGAGCCTAAAATTAGCCTTCAAATTGCCACTTAATCCAAGGTCAGAATTGGATTTCATTGGATCAGCATTTACTATTTAAAACTTTAAACTGACAAATTAAACAATAAACTGTTTAATGGTTTCATTTCTGGCTTGCAAGCATACATGGTGACCATACTAACAGTCCGTAGCTTCATTTCAGTAGTAAATTTGCATGTTACAGACAATCTGCACATAAAACAAACGTGATTTAAAAAATATAAAAATTGTATGTCATGCATATGAGACAATCTTTTTTTAATTATAATTTGCTATTTAAACCCTTGTCTTATACACTGGAAAAATGGTATAACCATCACATGCGTAGATCCTAGACATCTGATTGGTTAAGTAAAGAGGCGGGCAATAGCTTCAACAGTCACTCCTATAATGTATGTTTGAATGACAGTTCATTTTTTCCTGGATCAAAAGTACTATCACCTTAAAAGATAGTAATTTTTGCCCTGATGTGTAATCGCTAGGCTGCCACCTATAAAGTATGTATTTAATTTATGACACACGGACAGCCCTTCGATCGCCTAGCCCTACGAAGTAAGCCTAGGCCTACTTGGTGTGTACTCTTTTCATTATGTTTTTAGGTCTCATAGAATTTATGTATGAGGTATATAAAACAAATATTGATTGCTCTAGATTCAGTGAACGGTGAAATCTATAGCTCCTTGGTGATGTAGAGACCGTAGCCTTTTTTCCTCAGGCCTGAGGGCAGTGGTGGCACCCAGAAATTTGCCAACAAGGGGTCCGACGTGTCCGATGGTGGGTCCAAACCAAAGCGATGACGAAGCCTCGGTCGACAGCCGGAATAAAAAAAATGCCTGTTAGGGTTCATGGGGAGAGGTGTATTGCTTAATTTGGTCCTTAATGCGTTTTTAGACCACAATATTAGAGATTGGCAATCAAAATAGTGTTATTTGGATAGGCAAATTATTATTTTGTTTAGTTTATGGTTCGACGACCTAGTCAATTGTCGGACGATATACAGTATACATATATAATATACA